>NC_137063.1:39444845-39482345 GCF_032717465.1 Coenobita brevimanus
CATCTTCTTCCTCCTCCCCCTCATCTCCCTTCTCTTCCCTCCATCTCCCTCTCTTATCTCTCTCTCTCTCTGCTCTCCACCAACCCCTATCTACTTGTTTCCCTCTCTCCTCCTCCCCCTCACCTCATTTTTCTTCTCCTTCCCCTTTACCTCTCTTCCTTCCCCTCTCCTCCTCCACCCTCATTTGAACTATTGCACCCTGATATACCACAAGCAATAGCGGGGAACACTTTATTTCTCTGTATCTCAGCCTCGCTGTCTATCTGCCTCTCTAATGCAACAGCAAACTTGATTTTTCAGTACAGAAAACGTCACCTCTGCAATATTTCCAGTCTGTGCTCTTCCCTGCTTCCCACTGCCTTTCCGTCTCTCTCTCTCTCTCTCTCTCTCTCTGTTTCGTGTATTTCTTTCTCTTTAGGTTCACGGATTGTCTACATATATGCCTGTGCAAGATTCACAGAGTCTAAAGTACAGCCAAACCTACCTGTCCACGTCTGTGTCAATCCGTCTATCCAGCTTTATTTTGGTCCTCCTTAAAGTGGGAGCTCTTGTACTCAGTGTGTGTGTGTGTGTGTGTGTGTGTGTGTGTGTGTGTGTGTGTGTGTGTGTGTGTGTGTGTGTGTGTGTGTGTGTGTGTGTGTGTGTGTGTGTGTGTGTGTGTGTGTGTGTGTGTGTGTGTGTGTGTAGGTAGGTAGGTCGATCCATCATGGTGAAGGCGGGTATAATGCATAAATCATGGGGGTAACGTGGGTAGGTGATCGTGAAGTGGCGTCGCATCCCCTCGTCGTGTTCCATAATGCCTCCTGATTGATGGATGCCACTTGACGCCCTCGTGTGCCATGCCTGAGATTCCATTAGCCATGCGTCTTGCCACATATTTTAGGCATTCTCAGGGTCTGCTTTGGGCGTACTTAGGAGGGTTCTTGATATACTAGGCTGCATTTTAACTGTAAACTCCTATGCCGTTCGCGGATTCCATTATGCATAGTTCTTACTCATAATCTTAAGGATTTTTAAGGTGTATCTGGATGCGTTCAGGTGTAATCTGGGTTTTTTCCTTATGTTCTTTGGTGTATTTTAATTCATTCTCTCAGATGACGATTTTCTTTTCTTATTCCTCCTTGCTCCCGGCCACTTTATTCACTTTTGCGGGGACTTTTCAAACTGGATGAGTTACATACAGGACAGCATTCATTACACCGCTCAATACTAGACACTTTCCTAAACGGATTAAAATCGTCAGGTTCCTGCAAAGAATAAAATGTAAAGGATGCATCTTAACGATCATGGTGCGAACTGTTTGACTTAAAATATTACCAACACCAAATGTCTTCTGTTGGAGGGTGTGATGTGAGGCATACTGTGGGTATGTCTGGGAATACTTCAATTACTGAGGTGTACTTTAGGTGTTTCAGGGGGTACTAGGGTATACCTTATGAATACTGGGTTCTGTTGAGGTAAAATTCAGGCTCTACAAGAAGAATACAACTGAATACTTACACGCCGGATACATACTATCTGGGAACATTTAAATTATTTTTCGATACATTAGTAAACACATCCCTGGTATTCTTCGAACTTTAATTGTGTTTTGCAGTTACTCTGGGCACTGAAGGCTCTGGGGCTGAACAATCCTGTAAGGGGTAATAACAGGACTGCTTTCCAACACGATTTTATGACAGCTGCAAGAAACCCTTAATACACAAGAGGTTATCGTATACACAAGAGGTTATCGTATTCATCGCATAAATCTGAGTTATGCTTATATTTAATGATCCATCTCCTTCAACTAAATTCTAATTCTTAAGTGAAACAGATTGTGCTTCTCCAGATATATCCGATTCCAACTAAGGGAATTTAAAGCCAATTTGTAAATTCACATCACTATGTAATTATATATTTTTCTCTCATCTTGTGCTAATCTTTCACCTGCATTTTAATCTTCGCCCTATATCATCCTAAATCTCAAGTCCTACTCAACCACCCTCCTCCACCTTAATCCTAAACCATATTCGAGCTGTAGCAAATCCCAGAGGCGGGTCGTACACCACTCCACCACCACACAACCACCTACTAAGCGACCCAACTACCAGTATATGACCTACAGTAAAGTGACGACCACCTACCACCACCTTATATATCCAATGGTCTGTTTTGCTTTGTCGTTTGTCTGCTTCGGTCTCTCTGTTTACCTATATACCTTTCTCCAGTTCTCTTTTTAACTATCTGTGGTTCTCAGTTATTGTCTCCATTTCTGTCTAAGTCTCTCTCTCTCTCTCTCTCTCTCGTCGTTCTCTGTCTATCTGTCTGCCTGTTTATCCATTTCACTCTCTCGGTTTCTGTCTATCTGTCTCCCTGTTTATCTTTTTCCACCTGTTTCTCTATATCTAGTTCTATGTCCGTTTCTCTGCCTCATAAACCACCACACAACCTCCTACTAAGCAACCTAACGTTCAATATCTCGCCGAAAATGACTACCACCTACAGCCACCTTACGCATATATACTCCAGCCTGTCTTGGATTACCTTATGTCTATCTCTGTGTCTGCTTATATTTGGTTCCTCTCTCTCTCTCTCTCTAATTCTGCATAGCGCAAAGCATAATCAACATATCCTCGCCATATGACGCACTTTCTTCATTTATAATTGTTCTTAATTCCTTCATCAGAACGGCATTATTTCTAGTGTGTTCTTGCTTGTGCTAAACTATTTTATTCCACTTAGGAGACACGAGGTAATCAATGGAGTAATGGAGATCAATGCCTACGCTACGAAAAGTGTGAGCAAAGAATAAGATAGTCTGAAAATGGCAAGAAACAGATGTAAAAGGTGTCCTGGAACTAAAAGGGGCTTATACCTCTCAATCTCACTTTGTCTTTACTAGATTATGTTGCTATTAATTTCCACTCTCATTCGCTTTTCCCATTCCTTCACTTCTGCCAATCGATACATTTCCATTCATATCCTCTTTATTCTCCTTTTCCTTCCTTCACTTTGTACACAGCTTCCCATAGCCATTAGATTCATTTCCATTCATTTCCCTTTCATTCGCACTACTGCCCTCACTTTCCTTAACTTACCCTTTTATTTTTCACACTGTACATACCTTCATTTCTGTTACCCTGTTCATTACAATTCATTTCTCATTTAATCTCCCACTTGTCCCCTTCTTTCCTCGTCTCATTTCTCTTCGCTGCTCCTTTACTCCCTCACTTTCCCCATACCTTCACACGTGTCACTCCATTTATTCTCATTTATTTTCCCTTTATTCTCGCTCTCTCGTCCCCTCACGCACTCACACAAGCCCCCACCTCCCTCTGTGTCAGCCATTTCCAATCCTTTCCCAGTTCCGTGCCCGCCGCTAAGCCAATCACTCCCCATTCACGCAATCCCCACATTCATCCCTCTTCCTTCAAGCACACCCCCACTTCCACTCTGTCTCTCGCCCTCTCGCCATCACTCAACCACCACTCTCTCTCTCTCTCTCTCTCTCACACACACACACACACACACACACACAGCACCCTATCACTCTCTCGGAAAGCCCCTTTCCCCCCCCCTCTCTCTCTCTCGCTCTCTCTCTCTCTCTCTCTCTCTCTCTCTCTCATAGCCCTTCTGCACCCCCACTCCCTTTCTCGTGAATCGCACACGTAAGCGGCCGGCGGTGACTGAGGGCTCAATATAGGAACCTGAGGTGTGTTGGAGTGATTCTCTGGACGTCATGAATAAGGGACGTTGCCTGCCGGAATGGGTCGCTTCGCCAATACCATCACATGAGATAATACTGCATGCATATATATATATATATATATATATATATATATATATATATATATATATATATATATATATATATATATATATATATATATATATATATATATATATTACTTACGTCGAACATTTAACATGAAATTGATTAACGTGAAGATACACCTGTATCGCCCCGTTATGGGTCTCCAGGTATCAGATACAGGTCAGTGCTAGGCCAGTAGTTACACTCTGTCCAATATGTGTATTACAGTTCAGATTTAAAAGTCAATGGAAGCAAAATCTATTGCATATCTCAGCTGTTATCATTATCTTCGTCCTAATCAACCTCTCTCAAACGACTTAAAATCCTTTGCGCAAGACACTGGAACGTGTATGAAAAGTTAGCTATAATAATACAGCAAGGTAAGTGTGTGTGTGTATTACATCTCAGCTTTAAATTAATATTACAGATATATGTCAATGCCAAGATAATGTACAGTTCAACTAATCGCTGAAGTTACTGTATAAAAATTAATCAAAAATTTCTAGCAAATTACAACTTAATGTCCTGCTTTGTCTGGACTAACATTCTTATCAGTTTAAGGTTTGTGACCAAATGATTAAATATGTTACTAGTAAATTTAAGTACACATTATTGGAAGGGTAGTTGATGTCTACCGTTAAAATGTCCCAGGCAATATGTATCATTATGCCTTTTTAACGTTTGAAATAAATATCAGAACCTAAAAGATAACGTGCCACTGAAAAAAAAAAATACTGACATCTTTTAAAACACATGCACATTTCGGCATTTTGGAGACACAGACACATCCAGCAGACACGTATTTCCTCGCTTAATGTCCTCAAGGCATTTGGCAATTACATCAGAATTAGCACACATCGTTTCTAGAGGATGCGGAAGTGAAACGTGAGAGTGACAGGTTGAAGACAAGAGCAAGTGCTGAGAGAGAGGCGGGCCAGAGTGGGATGAGGAGTGGGCGAGGTGGAGGAGGGGAAAGGAGAGGCTGAGTGATACAGGTGGGTGTGGAGAATGTGAAGGCAATGTTGTGAGAGAGAGAGAGAGAGAGAGAGAGAGAGAGAGAGAGAGAGAGGGTGGGGGCCTGTGTGTGTGTGTGTGTGTGTGTGTGTGTGTGTGTGTGTGTGTGTGTGTGTGTGTGTGTGTGTGTGTGTGTGTGTGTGTGTGTGTGTGTGTGTGTGTGTGTGTGTGTATTCCTGCGACTGTCACATGTCACTTTCCCACACTATATATATCATTACACCAGGACTGGACAAAAAAAAAATAAATAAATAAATAAAATAGTTCCAAATCTGCCCCTCTCATGGACAGACAAGCATCTGTACCAAATTTCAAGAGAATGAACTTAACAATCGTCAAATATTATCATGACAACAACAGGGTGGTGGATCAGGTGTTGGGTGAGAGTGATGGAGGAGAGGCGAGCTGAGAATAGGAAAAAGGATTGAATGGGAGTGTAAGTGCATATTGAATGTGATGATGTATAACTAAAATGAGGGTGATACTGAGCTGAGAGAGAGAGAGAGAGAGAGAGAGAGAGAGAGAGAGAGAGAGAGAGAGAGAGAGAGAGAGAGAGAATAAAAAGGCAATGAAATAATACTACAAGAGAGGAGGTTCAGACAGAGAGGGAGATTACCAAACGATACAAAGAAAATAAATACAAAGAGAAAGAAAAATGATGAGTGTGATGAAGATAATGTACAGGAACTATGAGTGAACAGAACAGAACACACACACACACACACACACACACACACACACACACACACACATCCTACCTCTTCCTCTATTCCCTCCTCCTCCCTCTTCCCACAGCACATCCCCTCGCCACCAGATTGCCAATACGAGAAACACGAAATATTGATCAGCTTAAATGGGCTGTCTATGACTAGGCAATACAATAATGGTGTGCCGAGGGAGATGGAGAGACAGTAAGAGAGAGAGGGAAGCAGAGACGGGGAGAATGGGGAGAGACTGGGAAGGAAAGACGAAGCGAGAAAGGTAAGAGATGGAAGGGGAGAGTAAGGGGTGGGAAAGAGGAGGAGGAGGAGGAGGAATGATGGGAAATGAGATGGAGAAAGAGAAGGGGTAGAGATGGAAAAGGAGGGAAGGACAAGAATCGACAGTGGAAAAAAAAAAGGAGGGGGGGGGAGTGAGAGCGATGGTATGTCAAGTGAAGGAGAGATGAGAGGGAGACATGGAAAATGGGGAGAAAAAGGAAAGGAGAGACGGAGAGACAAAAGGGGGGAGATGGTGACGAAATGACGAGAAGGACAGGGATGGAGGGAGATAGTGAAGGAATGTGGAAAGAAAGAAAGCGATGGCATGTGAGAGAGGGAGAGACGGTGAGAGAGAAGTAGAAGTGTTGAGATAAAAGGAGACATGATGAGGATGTGAAGATACAAGGGGTGGGAAAAACACTAGTGAATCAGAGAGAGAGCAAGAAATGATGGAGAGAGAGGATGAAAAGGTTCTAAGACAGAACGCGACTGGGAAGGAGGACAGAATATGCGAAGGACTGAAGTACGGAAAAAGGAGGAATGCAAGACGAAGAGAAAAGAGGAGAAAGGAGAGAAAGAGAGAGCTAGGGGGAGGGAAGATTGGAGGGCGACGAACCGGAAGGAATGTAGGGAAAATCACACATGGGGAAGGGGAGGAGAGAAAGCATGATCAGGGGAGGGAGAAGACAGTATTTAGCGTGAGGACCGGAAGAAGGAATGGAGGGAAGGAACGTTGAGGAAATGACAATGATAGAGACATACAAAAAGAAATTGAAGGCATATTAGACAGGATGGTAAGCTGGCAAGGATAAACAGATGATAAAATGAAGATATCGACATGTGGACTGGTAAGCAGATAAGGATGTACTGTAAGTAAATCGATAAGAAGACGTTAGATTGAAGAATGCAATTGGTGGGTAAAAAGACAAACGGTGCGCAGGTGGGAAAGCAGGTAGGTAGGCAGTTACGCAGGAGACGAAGGTAGTTAAGTAGGTGGGTAGGCAGGCAGGTGTATGGGTTACTGGGGAGGCAGGTGGTTAGGTGGTGGGTAGGCAACTAGGTGGTTTATTAGGCAGGTGGGTATTTGGGTAGGGGGGAGGGAAGAGTGAGATAGAGAGATATAAGGGGGAGGGAACAAAGGCTCATATCGAGGAAGGGATGATTGGGGAATTAAGGAAGGGGGAAACAAAGGAGGGGGAGAAGACCTCATCGAGAAGGAAAGGGGGAGGAGAGAGGTAGGGAGGAGAGGAGTGAGGGTGAAAAATCTGAGAAATGAATAAAGTCAGGAGAGGAATGAAGAATCAGGAAGAGAAAGGAGAGGAAGAGGTGGAAGGCCGATGGAGGAATATGGAAAATGAAACTGCAAGAGAAAAGGAGGAAACAGATAAAGGGGAGGACAAGGAAGAAAGGAAAAGGAGAAAACCTATATAAAGAAGAAAGCAAGGAAATTTTAAAATATGTTTGAACAATCTGAAGCACACGATAAAACTCAGCCACGTGAAATTAAAAAAAAAAATGAGACGCCAACCTGAAGCAAAAAAAAAAAAAAAAAAAAAAAAAAAAAAAAATCACAGTCACAAGAACTTACAGTAAACCAACCCCAACGGACACTCACACACAGTTCATGAAACGTACACCGCCCTAAACTACACACACACAACACACAAAACAAACACAAAGCTCAAACAACGTACACACAACACAAAATATACATTAAAGCCACGCAACAAATATAAAACTTACAAAACTTCTGACACCAACATTCAAGCCACCCTAAAACACAGACACACACACACACACACACACACACACACACACACACACACACACACACACACACACACACACGAAAACAGTGAGTGGAAGTTAATCTGCGAGCACAAAAAACTGGGGGTGGGCTGGGAAGGTCCATCTGTCTGCGGAAACAAGTCGTGTCAGGGGAGGCGGAGGGGAAGACCAACTACACGCTACACAACACTACACCACTTCGTACATTACACTACACTACAGTACACTACAATGTAATGCATTATACTATTTTACATTATACTACACTACTCTGCGCTTCATTATATTACATTTAATGACGATACATTCTCTGCACTACACTAGCAATGTACAGCAAACTACACGTCTTTATCATTTCACTAGACTTTAATACACAGTGCTGCACCTAACTTCATTACACTATCCAGCATTAATTTCCACTAAACCACAATTCTATACAAAACACTACACCTAATTACGCTACACCTCAGTACACTTTAAGCTGAAATGTATAGTATAGTGAGAAAAAAATCTCGTGAGGTTGGAAGATTTTCTAGTACTTCTCTTTAGCGATTTACTGTGCATAATACTGGTACATATTTTTTTACGCACTTATTTTTACCGAACTGAAATATCGACAGAGTTTGAAAAATATCACTATCTATCTATCTATCCATTGCCAGGCGCCTTAATCCCGCAAGGGGTGACCACAAACAAATAGCCTCCATGTTGCCCTGTCCCACGCCATTTCACAAAAACAAACATTAATGTGCCATACGCAGAAGTAAACCCTTATGGAGGTGCTAGGAAGCCCTTTAAGCTGACGAAGACATGACCCTTTAGGTATACAATCAGGGGGGAAAAAATTACCTATATTTCATCTCTCCTTCTTCTCTATTTTTCCTGCTAGTTAATTTTCCTCTACTAAAAGACGCCTGGTACATTTCAGTGGCCATAGCTAACTGAAGCCCCTTATAATCATGCAAAAGGGCTGAAATTGATGAACATGATTTAAGTGTTAAGTTGACAAGTATAAGAGTAATCGGTGTTTTGTCCATTAATATACCTCACATCGCCAGACTATTCCTAACTGCCCTACACTAAGGCTCGCATTCTCGCCAGGTAAGGAGGCTGATTAATATCCATTTCTACATTATTTATGCAGAGTATGGCAATGTCAGAAGGACTTATATATTACAAATGAGGGCAAACTGGTGTAATAAGCAAAATAAATCGCTCAGAAAATGGTGTTAGGGAGCTTTAACAATACCTTACACCACACTCTACACATCACATAGCCATACCACACTACACCATGCTCTAGTACACATCCCAGGCCTTACTGTTCGATACTGTTTCTCACAGTTTTACACCCTTCTTCACACTGTTATCTCACACTGTTATCTTGTTCTTCATTGCACAACACTATTATTCACAGTCCCGCACTGTGAATCACAAGGATATAGTTCATTACGCTGCACAGCACTTTAATGCATAACACTTCACTCAACTGCAATATGGTCCAATGCAATAAACTTACGTTTTTCTTTGACTATTATCCCTGCTTTAAGAATTACAACGCTCTCTCTCTCTCTCTCTCTCTCTCTCTCTCTCTCTCTCTCTCCTCCCATTTTTTTAGCTTCTGCCCAATCTCTCTCTCTCTCTCTCTCTCTCTCTCTCTCTCTCTCTCTCAAATTAACAACCAACTCCCCTTCCAATTACCTCAGAATCAAAGGCTTGTCACAGAGCAAATACGACCGCACGTCAATCTTTATGTTCTTCCGTTTGAAGTGATTAATTATATTTATTTTGGATGTGATAATAACGCACTTAATGTCTCTCTCTCTCTCTCTCTCTCTCTCTCTCTCTCTCTCTCTCTCTCTCTCTCTCTCTTCTGCATTTTACCACGAATTTCTGAGTGGCCGATATACAAGCACTTGAAAACGCAATAAAATTTGTGGAAAGTGGCCTGACATGACTAAAATTGGGAGCTGGAGAAAAATTAATGTTTTTTTTCTTCCTTTTCTCTCATTATTCCCGCAATCTTTATATGCACACAGCTTTTTATTGATGCTGGTTATTTTGGGCTTCCAGTTTAAAGAAGTAAAAGGAACAGAAAAAAAAAGGTAAAAGAAAAATTATAGAAGAGAATTAGAGATACAGAGGAGGGAAAGAGAACTGAAAAGGACGAAATCAGAGGGACGGAAAAGAATGAGAATTTTAAAGCAAAAGTGAAGGAAATGGCAGAATGAAAACAAGGATATGAGAGAGAGAGAGAGAGAGAGAGAGAGAGAGAGAGAGAGAGAGAGAGAATAATATCAACAAAAATATACATGCAACAAAGAAAGAGGAACTATAAAACAAAAATAACAAGGAAAGGAGACAGCATAATAGAAAGTACAGGGGCAGGAGAATAAAAGAAAAACACATTCAGGTGAGAAAACCCGGAAGTAGACTAACACGCACCTGGCAAATAATTCATCCAGGTTAAATCTTTCTTTCACCCACCTATCCCTCTCCCATCTTTTCTCTCTCTCTCTCTCTCTCCCATCGTGCCTTAGCCCTGTCCCCCTTTTTTTAACTCTCTATTTGTTCTACCTTTCACCTCCCTTTCTTCCATCATATTTCCCTCTCTATGTATCCTTCTTATCCATAATACATTCTCTTCCTTTTTCTCTCACTCTCGCTTTTTCTTTTCCATCTTGCCTAGTCCTTTCCTCTCTTTTCACTAATCTTTATTTGCACTACCTTTCACCTCCCTCTTTTTCATCATATTTTTCTTTCTATTTTCTCTTTCTCTCACCTCCCTCCTTTCCATCCCTTTTCCATCCTTCCTCTTACTCTTTCCTCTATTTCCTCTTTCAGTCACCTCCCTCTGCTGTGACCTTGTGTTCAGTCTTCTCTGTTTCCTCCTCCTTCATATACCACCTCTGTTCCCCTTTTGTCAATATCTTCCCTCTTTACACCCTTCCACTGTCGGACTGTTTCCTTAATAATAATAATAATAATAATAATAATAATAATAATAATAATAATAATAATAATAAATTTCTACTATTACTACTATACCACTACTACTATTATTATTATTATTAGGCAATTTTCTTACATCCTGCCAACCACATCCACAGGTTATTCCTCGTCAGCTTTCCTTGTAATGAATTTTGCATTTTACACTATCTATATATTATTCAGATTTATTTAGTGTCGACTTTCCATAAATAAATAACACAAGTGAATAATAATAAGCCATGTGCTGCAGAAAATCCTCAGTCCTTGAAATTATGACGGTAAAAACTGGCAGTCATCATCCCTCATACCACCACTTACTTTACTGCTATACCTGACCTGCCCTAACCTACAGTATACCACCACCACCTCATTTGCCACCACCACCACCACCCACACTACCACTGTCAGTACATTCATCACGCCTACGCCAGCTACAACCATCACGAGCAACACTTCATCATCATCCCTACCCTCTACTCTACCTTCCCCTCCTCCCACCACTCCTACCTATCCTACCATCCCATCCACCACCACAACCACACCCAGCAACTACCACCCTTTCCATTCACCACTACCACTACCTGTCACCTCACCTACCACCCCATTCACCACCACAACCACACCCAGCAACTACCACCCCTACCATTCACCACTACCACTACCTGTCACCTCAGCTACTACCACAACCACACGTACCCCAAAAAACGCCACTACCATCACAACCACCTTTCTTTCTACCACACAGCACATTGCCACAACCCCCACCCACACCGACTACCACCGCTATCCCTACTCCTACTACAAGCACAACTCCTTACTACCACTACCCCTATTTCTTCCCCGTCAAATATTACAGAATCTTCGCCTACTTCCACTATCACCATTCCCTACCACTACCATCACCACCACTACTACCATTCCCTCCCTCCATCACCACTCCCATTTCTACCACGTCACATACCACAACAATTCCACCTGTTCCTACTACCACCATTCTCTACCATCATTACCACTACTACTATGCTCTACTCCCCCCACCACCACCACAACAACCCCTATTTCTACCAAGTCACCACCCACCATAACCCCTGCCACTCGCTTCTACCACTACCACCACTCCCTGCCACCACCACCACCACGTCAGCCACCACCATTACCCTGTCCGCTGGGAGGCCGGGCAGCACGCAAGTCTAACCCCAAGCCAACCTTACCTCACTAAAGCCAAGAAAACCCAACATACACCTTAAAAGAAAACCAGTATACACCTTAAAAACCCAACATACACCTTAAAAGAAAACCAGTGTACACCTTAAAATCCCAACATACACCTTAAAAGAAAATCAGTATACACCTTAAAAACCCAACATACACCTTAAAAGAAAACCAGTGTACACCTTAAAATCCCAACATACACCTTAAAAGAAAATCAGTATACACCTTAAAAACCCAACATACACCTTAAAAGAAAACCAGTGTACACCTTAAAAACCCAACATACACCTTAAAAGAAAACCAGTGTACACTTTAAAAAGAACACCAGTACACACCTTAAAAAGAACACCAGTATACACCTTAAAAAGAACACCAGTATACACCTTAAAAAGAACACTAGTACACACCTTAAAAAGAACACCAGTATACACCTTAAAAAGAACACCAGTATACACCTTAAAAAGAACACCAGAACACACCTTAAAAAGAACACCAGTATACACTTTAAAAAGAACACCAGTATACACCTTAAAAAGAACACCAGTATACACCTTAAAAAGAACACCAGTATACACCTTAAAAAGAACACCAGTATACACCTTAAAATGAAAACCATTATACACCTTAAAAAGAAAGCCCAACATACACCTTAAATAAAAAAAAGAACAGCATACACCTTGAAAAGAAACCAGTCGACACCTTGAAAAGAAAACCAGCATACATCTTAAAACGAAAACATGTATACACCTTAAAAAGAAAACCCAACATCAGTGTAAAAAAAAAAAAAAAAAGCATATCACCTTAAAAACCGCACATTACCCTGAAAAGAAAAAGTGTAAATCGATTTAAAAAGATACCCCTCGATCACCATTACAAAAAAGAAAATCACCTTAAAAAGAAAACCGAATATCACATTACAAAGGAAACACACTGCCTAAAAAACAAAGCCTCACATCACATCTTTTAAAAATTACCCTGAAAAGACAACTCCACACCGTTTTAATACGAACATTCATATTCCCATTAAAAAAGAAATCTGCACATCTCCTTAAGATAAATGTAGTATAACCTTAACCACTTCATGATTACAGATCTTTAAGCTGAATAAAATCGTCTGTTGGGGGTTAGTTTATTAGTCAGCGCGTCGTCAAGTTAACTCGAACTGCTATGCGAGCTCTCAGTAAGATGTGTCTGCTGTGTACTGAATTAAGTCGTTTGTCGGTAGTAAAATGAAGATTTATATGAAAAAGGAAAAAAAAACTAATCGTCACTTAAGGAGAGTTACATGTTGCGTGGCCTGATGCAAGAGAAACAACTTTTCTCGAATAAACTACACTGCGGTAGCTTGAGGGTAGATTTATACAAAAAAGACAGATATACAGATTTACCTACACTACCAGTAACATAACGGTATATTTCCACAAAAGAGTATAGTGCAGTAACATGAAAAAAAAAATCCGACCAGATGAACATTCGAATATAAAAAGGTAAAAAAAAAATACATGTGACCGTCGACATAAACAACAGAATACAGCCAGAAGAGACGAACTCAAGCTAACAATTTCAGCAAAAGTATACAGTGTGCATGCGAAAAGGATAAAATAAATGCGTGGATTACGGAGCTGGTGTGACATGTGAGAGTAATGTGGAACTCGTGTGCCGTCAATGTCCACTCGAGCCCCAGAAATAAGGACCCTGGATCACCATCATTTCGACACTGTGCATGATGAGGGTGTTCTACAACCACCGGGTCGGGAAATAGCCTACGCTCTGTGCAGGTGCCTTATGCCAATTCATGATACAGGAGCACATTTTTCTTTCGTCACTCCTTTGTTTTATTTGAAGGCCTCCCTCACCCCCATCTTTTTTCCGTGGCCGTCCTCACAACGCGGACCGGGGCAGTATACATAAAGGTGGACAGATGGACTGATATCATAAGTCTAGTTTCTGTGTATGCGTGACTGTCCAAGATTTCTTGTTATGGGCACGAAATAGGATCGCATTTGTTCTTTCATTTTTTTTTTTCCGTCAATAACTTTGAGGTCCTTTTTATCCCCCCCTTGCTCCCTCAGGCCACCCCTTAGTGAATGCGAAGCCTAGACAGAAGGAAAGTCTGGATACACTGTTTTGGCCTTTTGTTTTAGCCTACAAAGACTCCCTATCCCATGACAAAACATAAATATACTACCCTTGTTCACTCTCGCGCATTGTTTAATATTTGTTAGGTTCGGCAATCAGCGTAATATGTTAGTACACACCAAACATGCTTTGGTAATAACTTAAAAGCCGATTAATGTAAATGCAGTAAATACTCAACTAACAAAGTATTTACCCAAATGAAAATGTTCGCCCAGGGAATCTCACTAATATATATGTGTATGTAAGCGACTGCACACTCACCGCAATTAATGTACTTTACTCCCCCCTCCCCTTCTCCCTCTTCTCCCCTTCCTCCCCCTCCTGAGCCTCTTTAGCTTGAACATTTCTCTCCCTACAAATGTCTGCTAATTTTCTCCCTCCGCTTCCTTTTCCTCTCGAGATATAACTTACAACTTCTCTTAAAATTACATACACGATTTTATTTTTCTCTTCCTCAGGCAAATTCGTGGGCATTGTTTCTGTTTTAACTATTTCAGCCTGAGGACATCTTTTTATTTTTCTTCTACCACTCATCCTTACTGTGTTCAGGTGATCACTCCGGTAGTGAAGGGATTAATGAAGGTAATATCAAGCCACATCTGTCCGATAATTTACAATCAACACCACTATACCATCACGGTCAAAGCAATCAATACCACTACTAACACGCCAATACCAACTCAGTATCACAACACCACACATCAATACCGTCCCCCCTAACTACTACAACCACCATCACTATCCCCACTACTACCATGAATTCAACCTACCCTCACCAGCACAACCAACTTATACCATCTACCAACGACATTTACCAACTCAGCACAGCGTCACCCCAACAACACAGTTCCTATCACCACCACATCCACTAACACCATCCTGACCACCACACCAACTAACACATCAGCACAACACCACCATAGCAACATCATTCCCACCACCACAACAACCACGAACACACTAACACCCTCACCAGGTCGACTCATCCCCACCACCACAACCACCAAAACCCATCCCTACCATAACCATCACTGCCAACCTCCACTCCTACCACTTCAGCCCCACTCCCTGACACCACAACCACCAACTTCACGTGCACAAGTGACTCCAAATTTACGTACAGGCGACCTAGCCAGCCTCTTATTACCCCCTCACGCCACGCTCTACTCAAGGGTGCAGTTATTCGGCTCGTTACTCACACCCTCTCTGCGTTAGTGCCGTAATGTGGACTCCACCACCACTACTTTCAAAGGTCAAGATCGAGGTGGTCTGGGGTGGATGAAAATTGCTTCCTGAAAAAATCGATGGAATGGTTTTTGTATGATAGGTGGTGATTGAGAGAGGTGAAGAGAGAGAGAGATAAATGTTAAAGCTACCTGACACTTCATCTTTGTAATAAGCATTGTCTTAACCTCACAAAAGGAATACCAAACAGAAGCCCATGTAACCTACTGGATATTACCGAGAAAAAATTGGGAATTAAACTGGAGTGGGGCCGGGAATATTAGGATACTTATATTTTTACAACTTATGTACTTTCATTTTTCTGGTTCTGGTACCTGTTCATCTTATTTATACTAGTGAGAAATAATTTTATGATGACTGTGATGTGATGATGATTATTAATGAAGTCTTTGTCTTCTTCTCTGCGAAATATATATGGTTCCTAATTAATGATATTTATATAACGCAGAATTTCAAGGGGAGACAAAGAAGCAAGATGAATAAAAGACTTCACAGTACAATATTATTATGTAATATAATTAACAATGTAGATGGGATAAAATAAATATAAACTACATTAGTGGCAGAAAACTATACATTTTTAATTGTCTGAGTGTGTTCGGTGACGCTGGAATAGATTATAATGTTGAGGTGGTGTATATATATGACTGTCTGTATGCTTTTGTGAACTAACTTCTAAGGAAGACATTTCAAAGGATGTTTAACTGTTTATGCTTATTAAAAGGTTTACGTACTGTATATTCATTGTGTGTGTGTGTGTGTGTGTGTGTGTGTGTGTGTGTGTGTTTTACCAGCAGCCCTCCACTCACATCAGTCCCATATCTTACACAAGCAATTCCCACCCACACTAATGTTATATTCCCTTGTTATTAAGTCCACTTTCTACGTCCGTAATGCCACATCACGTCCCTTGGCAGGGCCTTTCTTCTTCCTACTTACGTAAATTTTTTATGCATGCACAAATTTGTCTTTATATACACCTAATTAATCACAAAGTAGTTTTATAACAAGACTGATGAAAACAAGAGTGGAATCGTTCTGGGACCTGCGGCGAGGTTCTCGTTTCAAACAGTTTGCTGTAAAAAGTAACTAGCCTTAACATGGAGATCTTTTATGTCTCAATGGGCTTAACTGAAGAACTTTTACTTGAGTTGCTGCTACATGGCGCCACCACAGGGGTCAGCTGACAGGAAATATGGATTCTCCATGTCAAATAACCATGTATGAGACCACGTAAGTTGTCGCTAGATGGCGCCAACTCAGGTGTCAACTGATGGCAGATTTGGGTTCTCCATGTCAAATTACCAGATATGGTACCACCTTTATGTCTCTAAAGGCCTCTTTTTAAAGAATTCGCCAAAAGAAGAAGAAAGCTGGTCATTGACGTGCTGGCTATCGCCGCAGGTAATAAGTGGAGGAGTGCATGTGGGAAGGTAATTTTGAAGAAGTGATTGGTGATGAGATACGATAGAGAATCTTAGAAAGGGTTATGCTGCAGTGAGCTGGAATGAGATAAAAGATAAAAATTAAATAAAAATAATATGGTTATACTGACAAACAGTCTGATGATAAAATAGACAGACTCTTATATCAGATAATGTGAATATTCTAATAATCCTCAGGCAAAAAATCTTTAATCTCTTCATTAAATCAGGTGACGCAGTTTTCAATCTATTCTTACTACCTTCAGCCTTTTCTTTTTTTTCTTTTAGCCGAAGAGACTTTCCAAACATGAAGATCCATATACAGCTTTCATTAACCCCTTCACTAGGTGTTCTCCAAATGAATAACATCGTCTAGCAGCAGCAAGAATGAAATATAAATAAACTTTCTACAGTAAGAGGGTTAACATTCTTGAAGTGCCTGTTTTTCTATGACTATATTTTTGAAGAGTTTCCCCCGACTATCTCTTCCCCTTGACCACCCTTATTCTAGATTTCTCTTATCTCTTGGCCTTGGGAGGAGGGATGGGGAAGGAGTGAGGAGGTAAAGGGGCTAAAGGCAGACACGTGGCGACTTCCGAGAAAGGCCCATTCGGTCTTGGAATTAATGGGGCTAGAGTTTAGATAGAAAAATTCCCGTGGTCGCTGGAAAATAAGGTTGGTGGTGGTGGGCGTGTGGCGAGAGAGAGAGAGAGAGGGGATAGGGTGTCTGTCTGTCTGCAAGGTGTGTGTGTGTGTGTGTGTGTGTGTGTGTGTGTGTGTGTGTGTGTGTGTGTGTGTGTGTGTGTGTGTGTGTGTGTGTGTGTGTGTGTGTGTGTGTGAGAGAGAGAGAGAGAGAGAGAGAGAGAGAGACTGGGGGGAAGAGGTTGAAAT
Source organism: Coenobita brevimanus (assembly GCF_032717465.1). NCBI lineage: Eukaryota > Metazoa > Arthropoda > Malacostraca > Decapoda > Coenobitidae > Coenobita > Coenobita brevimanus. The sequence continues at coordinate 39,462,326 of NC_137063.1, forward strand.
ATATGTTTTTGTGCGTGAAGGTGGTTGGCTTGATAAATATTCGTGTGTGTGGTGCGTGTGTGTGTGTGTGTGTATAAGCTGCAGAATACCACTGTGTGCGTATGTATGTGAGAATGTCCATGTGTCGACCATTAAGAGACCCTCTGGTATTGATTTCCGCTGGTGTTGAGGTATGGCATCGCTTATATCCCCCTACCCACTTACCCACCCACCTACCCACCTGTCTCCCCACCTTTCTGCCCACTTGCCTACCTACCTTCCCACCTACCTGCCTGCCCACTTATCTACCTGCCCACCTACCTACCTGTCCACCTCCCAAAATGCCCACCTAACCACTTGCATGTCAACCTACCCACCAACCTGCCCACTTACCTACCTTCCCACCTACCCGTCTGCCCCCCTACCTACCAACCCACCAGCCCACTTAACCACCTGCCTGCCTGTCCCAACCTATCACACACATTGTTTTGATGCATCCTATTATATTTTCGGTATATAATACTATGTTAATTTACTATATTCCAGGTTTTGTATCGGTTTAATCAGATTTAGGTTATGATGTGCGATGTTACTCTATACCTATTCAAGTAACAGGATTATCAAGTGCTACGTTAATATGCGCCAGGTTTTTAGCGAGCTGCTTTACCTTCAATTAACGTGTGCTGGGCTCATTAATTGCTGGGTTTATTAAATGGTAAGCTTACAGTGTGCAACGTCTACAACATACTGAAGCTACTGCACGCTAAGTGTATTATGTGCTAGGAACAGGCTTACATGCAAGCTTTATCATATGCTAAGTTTACTATATGCTACGTTTATTATCTGGAAGGATTAATGTAAGTTAGGATTATCGTATGCTAAGCTTGTTATATATTAGATTTAGAAACCGAGTTAATCAAGGGCTAGATTTACTGTACGTGGGACTATCTGTTATGTTTATTATATGGTAAGTTTAACTACAGGTATGTGTCAAATTTACGAAGGCTAGGTTTACTGTGTATACATATATATATATATATATATATATATATATATATATATATATATATATATATATATATATATATATATATACTAGGTCTAATATATACTTATTTTAATGTTAGGTTTACTATATGCTAGAATTAATGTATGCAAGGTTTAATAAGTGCTAGGTTTAGTATGCAGGATTATATATATTTAACTAATACAAGCAAGGCATTCTATGTAGGCTTATTATGTACTAAGCTTACTGTATGCTATGCTTTCTATATGATAGCTTTACTATGTACAAGACTAAATATGTGACAGATTTAGAAACTGCTATGCTTATTACATGCTGGGTTTAAAATAGGCCAGGTTCACTAAGTGCCACGAGTATCACGTGCTGCCAGTACCCTACGCAAATATTACCAAATGCTACACGTGTCTGCTTTACTAATTTGGGGGATTATCAAGCGCTTTAGAAGCACTGGGATTAGTATAGCCTGTGCCAATTTTATTACGTGCTTGGCTTACTCTTTATATGGTTTACTATACCCTACTGATTTTTTTTTTTTTTTTTACTTGAGATATACAGTATGCTGGGTCTACCATGCGCTAAGTTTATGAAGTTGTAGATCTGGTCTGTGGAGAGTTTACAAAGAGCTAGATTTCAAATGTATGAAGTCTACCGTGTGCTTGATGTTAACAGTGTCCTGAAGTATTGATCACACTATACTTCCTGCTATACTTCCTGACACGGTTATCTTTATACGTATCAGTTCGCATGAGACCAACTGCATATTAGTTTACCAAATATCGCGACTCTCTCTCTCTCTCTCTCTCTCTCTCTTACTTTTGCTACCTCAAGATCATTTTACCCAGTCTCTAAAACCCGGAGCAAAATCGTCTGACGCTACCGAGAAAAAGATACAAATAAACCAAGAAGGAATGGTAGTTTAATGCTCTCCTATTATCCAATCTGCGTGCCTTCTCACTCATCACGAATATTTAACACAGACCTCGAGCGACACAGTGCGAAATGAGGGTAATTATAAAATCTAGGGCAGTTCCTAACAATCCTTGCCATATAATTATTCTGAGCAATCTCGCCATGTACAACTCTCTCTCTCTCTCTCTCACAATATGTTAGAGTTATCTTTCTCTTACTAACCGAATCGAACCACATAATTAATCCATGAAAAATTAATCAGTATTCCCTCTCTCTCTCTCTCTCTCTCTCTCTCTCTCTCTCTCGTCCAGATCGATACCACAGGGACGCCACAACACCTTGCATTTCCTCGAACGTTTCTGCGCCCTTCTGGGAACAGCAGTAATGATAATTTGAGGGAGCGCACAGACACGGAAAATACACACACACACACACACACACACACACACACACACACACACTCTAAATCATTCAGTCACAGAAACTCACAACACTCATTCTCACAATTCCCCCCCCTCTCTCTCTCTCTCTCTCTCTCTCTCTCTCTCTCTCCAAGCACTAAAAAACAGCCAACACTTAATTACAAACAGAGGCACCAACATTCTGGCTCCCCCGAACCTTTTGTGGGTTTCGTTTTGCCTTACTTTACTGTTGGCAAGCAATTATCTTTCTTTGCCCCTAAGGAGTAAGTATTTGCAACCTTCTATCTCCTACTTTGCAACCTTGTACCTCCTAGTTTCCATCTCCTACTCTGCAATTTCGTATCCCCTGCGTTCCAACCTTGTATCTCTTATTTTGTAACTTTGTGTCACCTGCTTTGCAGCTTACTATCGCCTGACTTCTAACCTTGTATCTTCTACTTTGCAGTCCGTATCTCCTACCGTGCAACTTTGTACCTCCTACCGTGCAACGTTGTATCTCCTACCATGCAACGTTGTATCTCCTACCATGCAACATTGTATCTCCTACCTTGCACCCCTGTATCTCTTTCTTTCCATCTCCAACTTTGCAACGTCGTATCTCCTACTTTGCAACCTAATACCTCCAACTTTGCAGCCTTGTATTTCCTACCTCGGGCATTCACTCTTAGTAATTGGGTCGTAGATGTAGGGATTTTGAGATGACAAGCCACTGTGGAATTAAGCTACTTCGAGACTGCCCATTTAAAAGCATAAAGAGTATTTGTGCCTGATGGAGTTGTGGCAGACTGTGGTAGAGGCAAGGAATCTCTCTCTCTCTCTCTCTCTGTGCGTGTGTGTGTGTGTGTGTGTGTGTGTGTGTGTGTGTGTGTGTGTGTGTGTACACATAAATACAAGTTTTATATGTGTGAGAGTATTTTTCCATGTATTTGTCCTGGTACATTTTTGGGTATGTGCAAAATTATATATATGCAAGTATGTACGTATTTATGTATATCTGCATTTATTTTTTTGCTTATTTGTTGATTTACCTTTGTGTCTATTTTCTGTGCATGTCTGCGTTTGTATGCACGTATGTATCGGTGTGTACTGTACGTATGTAGGTGAGTGTGTGAGATCGTGTGTGTATTTTCCCCATGTATGTGTCTCTTTCAACTCGAGGGAAAAGGAAAAGCGTGAGGTGGTAGTAGCGAGAGAGGCGGGCTGCTTGGCGTCATTCAACTTGCTAAACAGGCAGTTGGGCTGGTCATGAAATCAGGGAGTGGCCGAGAGCTGGGTGTCCGACGCCAAGTGAAAGCGAGACACAACGACGCCTACACAACACATGGGATGCAGTGTGGCAATATCGTCTAATGTAATTGCCTTAGATTAGGGTGTGAAAGATAATATACATCTATATCTAACTCCCTAAGGGTAAAATGATGTACTTAATAATATAATGGAAGACTGCCTAATGTAACAGTGTAAGTTGAAGACGTAAGAACCTGATGTAATTCACTGAGATTAAAGATATAAGAATGTGAGGTACTTAGATCACCATATCACTTGCGGTAATTGCCTGAGATAAAGTGGTGGGATTTGGTATATGTACAAATAAACCCCTGGCTTGAATTTAGGATCTAAACTGAGAATGCCATGATGAACAAGCCTGAAACCTCTGTCACGGAAGCCTGATTATACTGTACAAAATACAGGAGGCTTTTACATGAAGACAAAGAGCGAATATGACGTACTATGTTTAAATCTTGTGAACATCTGCCAACTCTGTTCAAATTCGTGTGGCGACCTAATATTGAAGAGGTTAATGAAGGCTTTATATCTCCGGTTCGAAAAATATCTAAACTGAATGAGGGGAGAAAAAAAGGGAAACTCAAAAAACACCTAAAGTCCACAGACACTAAAAAGGTATACTACAGTTTTTGGTGAATAAGGGTGTCTGATTCAGGTGACAGATTCTGAATGCATGAATTTCCTACCGGTAGTTGAAAAGTCACGAGGAAAATCTGAAAGGCATCGAGAAGTTAGACGAAAAACCGCAAAAGTGTTGAAAAGTCAGGAGGGAATATGTAAAAGGAAAAATAAAGTTAGGTGAATAAATGTTAGGCAATGAAAGAGATTGAAAAGATAGGCAGGATTCTGTGAGAAGAAAGAGAGAAGAAAAGGGATAGAAAATTATAAACAATATAAATCAAGTAAGAATCCATATAACACAAGAAAAGTAAGATGAGAGAGAATTTATAAAGCAGCGAAAAGTCAGGACGAGAGAGAGAGAGAGAGAGAGAGAGAGAGAGAGAGAGAGAGAGAGAGAGAGAGAGAGCATCTGTAAAACCAACTAAAAAAAAAAAAAAAAAGAAACAGGAAGAGAATTGGAAGCTTTGCCACACTTTGCCAGCCACCTTCAACAATGGCTTCCTCAGACCCACTCACACGGCACACGGGAATTTATCTTGCTGTTTCTGGCTCACACGCCCACACTCCTCTTCTAAGCCACCTCTGCCTCCTCCACCACCTTCCCTTACGATTACTACACTTCCTCCCCCTCCTGCTCATCCTATTTCTCCATCTTCCTCCTACTGACAAGACTACTGCTACTACTACCCATCCTCCACCTCCTGCTCCTCCTTCTCCTACTACTATTACTATTACCACTGCTACCCTTCCTCCTCATTCTCCTCCCCCTCCTCCAACTACTACTACTGCAATTACTACTTTTACCACTACTGCTACAACCACCATTACTGCTCTTTCCCTTCCTCCCCCTCCTCCTAGTATTCCTCCTTGTCCTCCCCTTCCTCCTACTCCTCCTTGTCCTCCCCTTCCTCCTACTACTCCTCCTTGTCCTCCCCTTCCTCCTACTACTCCTCCCTGTCCTCCCCCTCCTCCTATTACTCCTCCTTGTCCTCCTCCTGCTCCTACCCACACTGGGACCGAAATTGTCAATTGCTGGAAGCCCCACCAAAGCCGCTTGCCGGAATAACGAAAACTTCTGGGGGACAAAATTAATGTCGTGGAAATCTGATTTTCTGTTGGGGCAAAAATAATTCCCTGTTTTTGCTTTACGATGGAAGACAATAATAAATAAATAAATAATGTAATAATATGATAAAGAGAATAATGAGTGCCTATTTGTCCACAGTATGTCACCTTAAATATGCGCCTCAGTCTGTCTGTTACTCACTCTTCATCTGTCTATCTATCTAGCTTTATCTATCTCCATGCGTCTCTCTGTCAGTTTAACTATGCATCTTCATCAGCATGTCTACCTTCCTCTTTATTCACCTGCAACTCTATCAACATATTTATCCGTCTATCTATCCATGTCACTTTTACTCTGCGTCTTTGTCTGTCTCCAATCACCCCTTTTCATTCATCTGTATCCATCTACTATGTATCTATCATCATTATCATCACTATCATCCTAATCATCATCTACGGTACTTTTCTATCATTATCATCATCATCACCATCTATTTTTCTATCATCATCATCACCATCTACTTTTCATTCATCATCATCTTCACCATCATCTACTTCTCTGTCATCACCATCATCATCATCACGACCCTAATCACCACTTCATCAATATGCCTTTGAACATAATTCTCCATTACGTGGTGGAAAGAACCTCATCCCTCACTGCACTCACTCACTGCCACGGATAATAGCCAATTACAACCGCATATGCAAAAACAGGTGATACTGAGCGCCGGAGAGTGAGCCCATTTACTACGAGGGGTGACTTCAAGGATAAATTTACTCTTTCTGTTGCACGTATTTTCATTATTCTTGCTACCTCCAGACAGTTTTATTCGTCTTAAGGAAGGCCACTCGCACTGGAGAGGTTGTGAACGGTCTCCCTTATCCTTTCTGGTGCTGCTTTGTACAATTTGACAAAGACCTCTCTTACTGAAAGGGTTATACCGTCTACTGTCAGAAATAAATAAATAAGCAAGTAAATAAACACATAAACAAAAGATTCGTCATCGTACTGAAGGGGATAACGCTTTCTAACCTTACTACAGCAAGGGGTCTTTCCTTGACTACAGTATATAAATCGTTTGGGATTAACAAGAATTAAATTACATGGACGACTGAAGAGATTATTTGACATTGCTCATAAGCCCTCTACTACGAAAGATCTTGTCCAAATGGAATATAATCATCTGGGAAAAAGGGAAAAGAATCAAAGGCCGCCATCGTACTGAAAGGGGTAACAGGGTCTTTTTCTACCCCATCACTACGACGTGTCTCATCTAGGCTGACTAAAAATGGAGGTAACAAAAATAAGTAACAAAATGCACGTCTTGATATTCATGGGGTAAAACAGTGTCTTAAATTACACACACTGGCTATTCAATGTAGTCGTGGCAAAGGGGCGAGGTGGTGATAAGGGCTGTGATAAGGCCTCGTCACAGTAATCGTTGCTTCCTTTACATGTCCATACCCAGTCACTCTTCACAGTAACGAAGCCAGATGTTTTGATCTGATCCCTAGATTGTTCTAAAACGTCTGGGTTTGTCTGTGTGCCTTTCTGCTTGTCTAAAAGGAATGACTAGAATTTTGCCTTTATCATTTCTCTCCAGTTTATGACCTCTCTTTCTCTCTCTCTCTCTCTCTCTCTCTCTCTCTCTCACACACACACACACAATATCCCCTCTATCATGCATAGTCGCGCTATTTCTCATGCACACTTCATTGCATCGCCTCCCCTCGCCCCCTCCCCTCTCTCTCTCCTTTCCCCTCCCCACCTTCCAGCCTTGTCTCCCCACCTCCTCTCCTCCCAATCCATCTGTCCAACCCACCTTTAAGACCGCAGCCAGTATCTTTTTTTCTCACATACATATAACAAGTCAACTTTTACCATTCCTTATGCAGATTGGCTGTTTCATATTTATCATGGAGCGCGTGCTGAGGTGAGCCCAATTACCGAGGCAGAATTAGATCACTTGGAAATTTGCATACGGTGGTGAAAGTTACGTCTCATATGAATGCGCTCGCTACCATGTCCGTCTGTCTGCGAGGGGGTGCGTGCTGGGAGGGGTGTGTGTGTGTGTGTGTGTGTGTGTGTGTGTGTGTGTGTGTGTGTGTGTGTGTGTGTGTGTGTGTGTGTGTGTGTGTGTGTGTGTGTGTTCTAAGTACCAATTAAGCTACAATTACAGCAGTGGCAGAAAACAACGACGAGATAAATTTGCCGCCTGGCTGTCACCATAATAGAGATGGTCTGTGGCATCTATGTAACAGTACAGTTCGCTGATTGCAAAATTAATGTTTTATCTTATTTAAAATCATAATTGTTTACCTCGTTATTACAATTAAATTTCGATCACGATTCTGATAAAAAACTGGTGCTGGTGAATATTTTAACACACCCACACCCACCCAGAGAGAGAGAGAGAGAGAGAGAGAGACGGCTGGGTGGGTATGTATGTAGATGGCATAGAAAACGGATGCATAGAAAATAGACCCTGTGAAATATGTACAGCAGAGAAAGTTTCCTCCATTTAAGAATACCGCCACTTATTGCTGGGACGTGGTATTAATATTCTACAATTCCAAAAGTCTCTGCTTAGCTACCGGTAATAAAAATCATCTACTGGTAGCAAGAATTAAATATATATGACGTCCTAGTGTTGGCAGGATGAAGCACTGACAAGGAGGTGTTACGAAGCCCCCTATAAGCCAACGAGAATAAGGTGTGCCTAGAGACCCACCATAACACATTGGGTATAAACGGTGCCATAGAAGAGAGGGTTGGATTATCATAGCTCCTTCCTTCATCACTTTGCCTTTCTCTGTAAACTTTATCTTCCTTCCTTTCATCCTTATATATATTCCTACTTTCCCCTCCCTTATAGTAATTTAATCAACGCTTCGTTTCCTTTCATCCATATCTCATTGCTTTCCTCCTCTCTGTCTTCTTTCTTCCCTTCCTTTTTTTTTCCCCCACCATCCATCTGCTTCCTGTTAACATTTCTTCCTTCCTTTTCCTAGTACTATCTTATTCTTTTCCTTCGTGTCTCGGCTCTTCCCTTTTCTCTTTTTCTTCCTTTCCTTTGTCGCCTCTTTTCCCTTCCCTCCATCCTTCGTCTCTCCCCCCCTTCCTCCTATTCTTAATTTTACATTCTTTATTCCATTTCTTTTCTCCCAATGTCACTTCTTTCTTTCTCCCATTTTCTTCCTTTCCCTCAATCTCCTTTCTTCCCTTCCGTAAGTTCCTCTCTTTTTTCCTTTCCCCCTTTTTCTTATCTCCTTTCCCAATCTTCCAGCTCATTGGTTTTCCTACCCTCCCCCTTTTTCTAAGTTTAATCTCTGCTATTTCATTCTTTTCCTTTTTCATCTCTCCTTTTCTTTCCCTTCCCGCCACGTCTCCCTTCTTTCCCATCTTTTCCTACTTCCCTTTCCCTCTCTTACACTCCAATTTCTTTAACTTTCTTCTCTTTCTTCCTTCCTTTCCCAAGTTCAATCTCCGTTGTTCCGTTCCTTTCCTTTTCCATTTACTTTCTTTCCCTTCCCGCCACGTCTCTCTTCTTCCTTCCCATCTTTTCCTACTTCCCTTTCCCTCTCTTCCACTCCAATTTCTTTTTTCCTTCCCTCCAGCTTGCATATATTAGCTGGCTAGACCTTATTGCAGCCTCGCTCTCTGCCTTCCACTACCTTCCTTTTAAGAATTTTAAGCTGTTTTCACTACTCCTCTTTTCTCTCGAAGATTTTTGGTGTCCCGGAATTCTCCCTCATTAACCTCGATTCACTTGTTCTCTCCATTTTTTTTTTTATTTCTCCGTCGTTATTCTTATGCCACTCCTCCTCCTCCTCCTCCTCCTCATCATCATCATCATCATCATCATCATCACCATCATCGCTTCTCGTTTTATATCCTTTAGTTAATGCCACTCTTCACGCCACCACCGTCATCATCATCATCATCATCATCATCATCCTGAACGCCTTTTCCACCCACAAAGGGAGTGACACAGGAATAAAAAAAACAAAACATGGAAAGAGGAAGTACAAAACAGGCAGAGCTCCATACAAGCTAGCGAAATTTGTACCATGAATTTCAAGTTACCATTATAAAACCCACTCCTATTTCCTAACCACATCTATTTCTTTTACTGTTTTGTAGCCTTTACAGTGTCACTTCCATTTTCTTTGTTTCCCTTAAGTTTCCCTCTAGCATTCGTGAACACCACTTACATTATTTCTTCGTGTTGCTTATCCTTCTCTTTCTTTTCTGTTTCCTTCACTACTTAATTTTTTCGTGTTTTCCCATCCTTTTCGTCCTAGCTCTTTCTTCCTCTAAATTATACTTCGTTCACTTTAACAGGCCTAAAACTGCCATCATTCTGTTTTGCATACTGAGTTGTAACAATTAATTAATTCTGGAATATGGCGCTAGTCACGAAAAAGTGTTATAGAAAGGGGGCAGAGCAGTAGCACTATCTTATTCTGCCAATGAGCCGCGGGAAATAAGTTGCAAAATGACGAAAATCTCCGCCAAGTTAAGACGGACGAACTACAGCAAGCCGTAAGTTACTCTGGCTCTCATTTAACTTTCCTCCTAGCTTCTTATTTCATTTTCCATCCATTTCTTACTTTCCCATCTTGTATGTCTCCATATCCTACATTCCTTCCCTGTTCTCTTCCTCTATTTCTCCCTCTTTCCTCTCACCTTTTTTCTCCTCTCGACTCACTAGGTACCACATCCCTCTTTCTTCTGTTTCTCCCTTTCCTATTCCTTTTCTAGTTCTCTCCTTCTTCTCTTTCCCCTTTCCTTCCACCCTTTTTCCTACTTCAGATCAAGGCCCGCGTAATCCATCTCTTCCATTTCGTCCAAAATTCTCTCTTCAACTCTGCCTTTCACATTCTCTCTCTCTCTCTCTCTCTCTCTCTCTCTCTCTAACCTCTTTCCTCCTTAGGCCCCATTCCGCGTAATGTCTTAGCGCCTCCTCCATCCTCACCTCTCCAAACTCCTCCCATTGGCGCCCACGGAAACTGCTACCCGCATCCCACTCCCTCCAGTCCTCTGCAACTTTCAACACGCTAAAAGTATTCCCATCCTCTTTGTCTCAGGCCCCTCACCCCAGGTAAAAAAAAAATCATGCAAATCTTACTTTTCAGGTCTGACTGTATCTGTCTAAAATCTTGGCCTCAGATGATCTATGTCTTCTATCAATAATAATAATGATAATAATAATAATAATAATAATAATAATAATAATAATAATAATAATAATATTTATTTTTCTTGCTCCCACTCTCTTTCCTTCTATCCTTTTTTTCTACTCTTGACTGTTCATGCCCAAATTTTTTCCATCTTTTCTATCTTCCTTTCAATTTCTTCTTTTCCTCTATGCCTTCTACTTTTTAAGCCTAAACTGTCCTATTTGTCTAATCTCTATGCCCCAGGAGACGTATTTCTGTACCCGGAACCTCCTCTTTACCTCCCATACCTTTCTCTTCATTTCTTGCTTCAATACCTCTCTCTCTCTCTCTCTCTCTCTCTGCTTCTCCATATAACAGTTCCATTTACCAAACAGTCCATTATTCCTCTAGGCCAATTTTACTTACTGTGGCCTGGCCCAATCAACCCACCTGTTCTGTGAAGGTACTAAACACTATTTCCTTATGCAATACTTCAATTTTATTTTTACCTTTTCATGTCATTTCTTTTGTACTTACTATGTCTTTATCATCCATTTTTGCTTCTTAATAGCTGTTATTTTTCAAACGTCCCACTGAGGAGGTTGAGAGAAATCAAGACGGGGAGTGCAAAGGGGACAAAAAATGAATAAATAAAGAGAAAGGAGAAGGGAAAGAGGTCAGTGACACTAGGAAAATAAAAAAAGAGAAAAATCAGAGAGGAAAGAAATCAAGATGGGGGATGAGGTGGAGGGGGGGGGAAGGAAGCGAGAAGGAGAGTGAAACAAGAAAAAGTTTAAATGGGCAAAGATCGAAGACACAAAAGAAAAGCACGAAGAAAAGAAGAAAATACCCGAAGAGACATACACCAAGAGGAGGGCGTGTTGTGGGAGGAAAAAAACCATTCATCCACCACACCAAGAACCTTTGACGTCGAGGGAAATAACTTCTGTAAGAGTCTCACCCCACATGTATACACAATGTGGTTTTCCTTGAGGTGAGAGCTGGGCAGAGAGGAAAAGGAGGGCAGGGAAAGGAGATACGGAGGTAGGGAGGAATACATAAATAAGCAGGTAGGCAGATATGTAGGTAAGTAGGTAGGAAGGTGGATAAATAGGAAGGTATTGAGGTAGGGAGGTTGGTAGGTAAGTAGGTAAGTGGATTATTTGGAAGATAAGGTACGGAAGTGGGTAGGAAACTAGGATAGATAAATGGATAAGTACGAAGGAATATAGGTAAGGAGGTAGGAATGTAGGTTGGATGGCTGGTGAGTAGCTAGCGAAGGTGGGAGATAGGTAAGCAAGCAGGTTGGTTGGCTGGTGAACAGTTAGGTAGGGATAGAGGCAGGAAAAACATACATAAGCAAGTAGGCAGACACAAGTAAAAAGATAGGGAGGTCAAGAGGTGCATGAGCAAGTAGGTAGGCAGATACATAACAGGCAGGAAGAGATAGGTAGATAATGTTTGTAATTAAGCATGCAAGTAAGTAGGTAGGTTTCTAGATAAGTACACAAGCTCCAAAAAGTATCGGTGCACTGTGGGTCCGATGCCATCCAGAATGACAAGTGGTAGTGACAGCCCGTTAATTCCTGTATATATTTACTGCCATTCCCTACATAATAAACAGGATACAGGTAGTGGCAGATACAGCAATCACCTATCGCATGGGATGCCGGAGTGTGCGAGGACAGAACCGCATTTCCCAGTATTCTTAGCTTGTGTCATAATATTTACCATATAGGTTATTGTCCACCAATACTTCCTGGAGCTATACACAGGGAGAGCGGTAGATAAACAGCTTAACAGATGAGTATGTATGGAGGGGCGTAGATAAGTGGGCAAGTTATAAGTATGTATGTATGTACGTATGTCCAATGGTCGGTAGGTTCAAATTCAAGATCGTGGACAGGAATCGAGGCAATAAAGAGAGAGCTGAGGTACAATAAACAGGTATGAACGTACTGGGACACGTGTGTAGAATGATAAGGTACAATAAACAGGTATGAACGTACTGGGACACGTGTGTAGAATGATAAAAATAAACAAGAAGGCAAATTATGAACGACGGGAGAAAAATGGCTTGTGTTCATGTAGGAAAATTAAAAATAAGGTAAGACAGAAGTTAAAATTGGTTGGTTGAAACAGGCAGAGAAAAAAGAAATGGATCAATAAAAAAGAGAGGGGTGTTATATACAGTATGCAAAGGACGAAAGGAAAAGCGAACATTTTGGGGGATGGAAAAAAAATCTTGGAAGGCAGGAGTCGAGAACAAAACGAATAAATAAAAGGGGCGAAGAAAAATGGATGGCAGGGAAAGGAGAAGTGGAGAAAGATGTGTGGCTGCAAAAAAAGAAGGAATGAAGAAGGTGTCCAACTTCTTATTAATTTTCTTTACTGGAAGACTATTACTTCTCAGTTGGTCAGGATATCTCACACTTAAGGGACTGAGCTCTATAAAGACTGAGCCCATTTAAAGTACACCTCGTTCACGGACTGAGTTCCTTTAAAGACTGAGCTCCTTTAAAAACTGAGATCCTTTACAGACTAGGCACCTTCAAAGTATAGCTTCTTTAGAGATTGGGATCCTTTAAAGTATAGCTCCATTAAAAACTGGTATCCTTTAAGTATGATTCCTTTAAAGACAGATCATTTAAAGGGTGAGCTCCTTTAAAGAGTGAGTTTCTTTAAAGAAGGAGCTCTTTTAACCCTTTCAGGACGAAAATTCCTTCCCAATTTCTTCAACATCAAGTGGAGATCGCGAGAATCTAATAAATAAAGGAGTCACCACACCGAAAAGCTTAAGTACAAGGTCAATATATACCGCTTGTATGAAGTAAAAGACTTTGGCATAACAAACTGAAATAACAAATGCGGCTTTGATTGTGCTTTGAAAATTTATTCGGAGGATGAAAAAAATACAGCATGAGAAAAGAGATTGCCAGGGAGCAACAAAGACAGATGAGAAAATCCGAGAAAGAGGGACTACAGAAAGAGAGAATATAGAAATGGATATGCAAGAAGACTTTAAGAGTAAGAAAGTATATGAGGAAAAAAGAAAGCTCTCTTAAGTGGAATAGAAGACAGAAAGACGGATGAGAAACAGAGACAACGAGAGGGAAGATAAATGAGTGAAAGAAAACAAGAATGAGAGGAGAAAGTGAATGAGGTGTGTAGCAGAAGACAAGAAGATAGAAGTGAATCCGGAATATGAAGAGAGAAGACAGATGCACTGAGAAATGGGCAGCAGGAAAGAAAAGTCAAAAGATGGAAAAAAAAAAGAAAAAAAAAAAAGGAAAAAAAAAAAGAAAAGAAAGCAAGTGAGGACAGTAGGTGAAGACAGGAAGACAGAAGCGAATCCGGGACAAAATGGAGAGAAGACAAACACAATGGAAAAAAGGGCAGCAAATAATGAGTCAAAGAAAAAAAAGAGATGAAAACGAATGAGCTGAGTTGGTGAAGACAGGAAGACAGAAGAGAAACTGGGACATCGAGGCAAAAGACAAAAACTGTGGAAAAAAAAAAAAAAAATCAATAGCGAAATGAGTACAAAAAAGCAAGTCAAAAGAAAACGAATGAATTGAGAAGAAGACAGAAAGATAGAGGAGAACCTGGGACAAGGAAAGGGAAGACAGAAACACTGAAAAAGGGGCAGCAAGAAAGGGAAGAAAGCACGTTACTTGAAAGGGCATCACGTAAAATATTAGGGAAAATCCTTCTGCTCGTTACGGCGCTGTTTTACGAGGGTGCTACGTTCTGGCCGGGGTTTACGAACGGATTAATAAATTAGCCACTGCTTAATACGGGGGTTGCCCACTTAGGCGAAATTTAATTAAACTTCACGTCCAATCTTTCCCTCATTATGGGCGGCCACGCTGGATGTATTACCCGGCCCAGGGAATTAAAGAGATTATGATTTTGAGTTAGGAATTCACTAGACATCTATGATAAAAAAAAAAAAAATGGAGAAAACGATAAAAATAAATGTCTTAACTCTTCCAATAAGATTTTTTTTTTTTTTTTTCAGTGTTCTCTTGCTATACCCAATTATAATAACCTTAACAAAGATTTTCAGAACTGAACGTGTTACACACAGCCTTAACTTAACCCCTTCCCTTCATCTCAATATAATATTTCGCCAGGAAAATGAGCAAAATAAGAAGACGCTATGGAAGTAAAGAGGTTGAATCCTTGTAATACGAGGGCGATTAGTGTTTTATTTCTGCTACCACCATATAATTATATTTAGTTTAGGAATGACGTTTGCTAGTGAGGAAGAGTTAGCAATGTGTTCAAAAATCAACTTCGCCCTAAAACTGGGTAACATTATCTGAAGGAAAAAGGTGAAAAGGATGTCAACACTGCTAAGATTTTGCTGTGCTGAACAGCGTCGTCTGGGTTTATCCTAAATACAGCAAATACCACGATCCACGAAAGAAAAAAGGATCAAGACAGCTTCAAACTCTTACACTGTTTATCTTCCTCTCGCATGCATGAACAGAGTCATCATGTGCTTGCCTGAAAAAAAAAACAAGTGAAATTTTGAAGAGGGTCATCTTGAGTTTGCCTGAAAAAAATAAAGTGGAATTTTCTATGGGCACCAAAGTCACCTTGCGTTAGTCTAAATACAATACCACATCCCAAGCCGAACGAGAGGGTTCAAACGAGCAATTAAGCACTCTGGCACCCATTAAGTACAAACCCATTAAGTACAAAGGCCCTCTATTTGAACCCCATATGGTCGTGCTTTTTCCCTGACTAATGGGAGGCAAATAGATGAAGGGATAATGGGCAGCAAATGGAGCCAGACATTAAGGGAAACTGAATATGCATGTATGGTAGGCGATCCGCTTGTGCTGGTCGTTATGGGTCGTGATAGAGGGGAACGGAGGTGTGTGTGTGTGTGTGTGTGTGTGTGTGTGTGTGTGTGTGTGTGTGTGTGTGTGTGTGTGTGTGTGTGTGTGAGAGAGAGAGAGAGAGAGAGAGAGAGAGAGAATGAAATTAATATAAAGACACTTGAGACAAAAGGCTGAAAGAGACGAAAGGAGAGGGAGAAAGAGAACGTATACAAGAGAGATAAGAAAAGAAAAAAGCAAAATAAAATAAAATATAAAGAAACCGAACACAAAACGATGAAAAAGGACGAGAATGCATGGTAATAATGCAGAAAAAAAAATATAAAGTAACTGAAAACAAAACGATGAGAGAGAGAGAGAGAGAGAGAGAGAGAGAGAGAGAGAGAGAGAGAGAGAGAGAGAGAGAGAGAGAGAGAATATCGGTGGGTAAAATTAAGGAAATAATAAATGCACAATAAATATTAAATGAACTGAAAACAAAAGGAAGAAAGCAACGAGGAGGAGGAGGAGGAGGAGGAGGATAGCATTATGTAGAGCAGTGTATAGCTTGCTGCCTCACGACCACCAACGCCCCCCCCCTTCCATCTCTCTCTTTCTCTCCAGCACCATTGCATGCCGGGAGAGAAAAGCGGAGGGAAGGAAGGAGAGATGGAGAGACTGGGTACGAAAGGTGAGAGGCAGAGGGAAGAAAGGAGAAAAAAAAAAACTATGAGGGAGAAACCTTAAAGTCCTATCCTACTGACAGCAAATAAAACCGCCTTGAATAATTCGCCCTGTGGTAGTGTGAATAAAGTGGAAAGTAAGTCATCGTATTGAAAGGGTTACGAACCTTTATTCTCGTACGCTTAGGAGGCTCCCCAACATTCCTCCCTCACTATTTTATCTTTCTTGTATACGCGACGTTCAGGTTTTCTTAAATGCTACTAACATTTTCCTTCTGCGATATTAACCCCGAGAATCCCGCATCATAATTTTGCTTTATTGTTATCTTTCACCGATTTTATTTAGCTTAGGGGAATCACTTTTGTCTATAAGGGGTAAATGCAGCAAAAATAACCCCAACTCAACTACAAAATATTCGTAAACTGTGAAAAAAATAAAATCGTTCGCAAATAGAATGAACAGAAAATATGTCAGAGGAGTGAATGAGATAAAGAGATATTAATAACAAGAGTGTCAGTAAGTTTTAATAGCCAAAAATCTAGTAAATAAATAAATAAAGGAAGCATTTACGAAACTCCTAAGACGGCTGGAATACGGACGAAGCACAGTAGGGGAGAGAAATAAAGAGGAGGAGGAAGGAAGCGTTAAAATAGAGGAGACGGAGGAGGAGGAGGAGGAGGAGGAAGAGGGATGCAAGAATGTGTGTGTGTGTGTGTGTGTGTGTGTGTGTGTGTGTGTGTGTGTGTGTGTGTGTGTGTGTGTGTGTGTGTGTGTGTGTGTGTGTGTGTGTGAGACGCAAGCCAAAAATGAAGAGGGGAATGGGAGAGGAACAGAATATGGTAATAAGGAAGACCATAATCAGAGGCGGAAGGAAGAAAGCAACAAAGAATGAAAAAATAAAAAATAAAAAAGAGGGATGAAGACGTTTTGGGGAAGACAAAGAGAAACAAAACAGAGAGAAGTGGGGAAAGGGAAGGAAGGTAAGACAAAATCAGGAGAAAACGAAAACAGGAAGACCAAAATAAAGAAATTGGGATATGGAAGGAAGGTAAAACAAAAACAGAAAAAAGGGGAAGACAGGAAAAGAGAAGGAAAAGTAAGGTAAGAAAGCAGAGAAAGATGGAAAACTGACTCAAGGAGAAATACAGAAAATCGAAGAAAATGGAAGGAACGTTTCAAGAATAAATAAAACGAAGTAGCAAAAGAATAAAGGAAAAATAATTAATAAGAAAGAATGCATGAGTAAATGGAAAATGAGAATGGAGGTGAATGAGGCGGTGTTACAATTGTGGTTGCTTCAAGGGGGCAATAGAAGCGGAGGGAGAGAGAGGAGGGCAAAGAGAACGGAGAGGGGAGGGAAGGAGATAAAGACACTGAGAGAGGAGAGGACGAGAGGAGGATGGTGAAGGGAAGGGAAGGGGGAAGAGAACAGAGGAAGGGAAGGAGAGAGATACTGAAGATCGTGAGAAAAATGTGAAAGAGACAAAGGGAAAATGAGAAGAGGAACAGAATATGAAAGAAGCAGAGAGAGAGAGAGAGAGAGAGAGAGAGAGAACGGTAATGAGAATGGAGGGAGTGTGGGAGGAGAGGAGGAAGATAAGGAAGATAGTGAGAGAAGAGAGAGAGAGATAAGGAAAGACGAGGAAAGAAGAAAATGAGAAGAGGAAGGTAAACAAAAGGAAGAGAGAGGACAGTGAAGAGAATAGAGGTTGAGAGGAAGGGACGGAAACTGGGATGAGAGAGAGAGAGAGAGAGATTTTTGAAATGATGAAGTGGAGGTAGCTACAGAAAAGAAAAGGTGGAGAAAGACGGAGGGAGGAGGGAGGGAGAAAGGAAGAGGGGAAAACAGGAGAAAAGAAGTGGAAGAGAAAATGTGATGGGAAGGGGCAGAAGAGGAAAGAAAAGAGGAAAAAGGACGGGGAAAGGAAGACAGTTGGATGGGGGAAGAGACAAGAAGGAATACGTGAAGAGGAACTGAGGAGAAGAGATGAGGAGAGGAGGGAACTGAAGAGATGCGAATAAAGACAGGAGGAGAAAAGGGAAAAGAGAAACGGGATAGGAAAAGAGGAGATGTGGAAAAAGGGGGTGGAGAAAAAGGTGAAGGAGGGGGGAGATAGGAGGACAGGAAAGGGGGGGGGAGGAGGGAAAGAAGAAAGAGGAAAGACGAGGAAAAAAAAGAGGTGCTAAGGGCGGGGGGGCGGGGGGAAACAGGGTAAAAGAGGACGACAAGGGGGGTAGGAGACAGGGGTCGCGGAGAGAGGGCGGGGGGGAGGAGGAGGAGTGTAAGAGAAGGTATAAGATCACATTTCTTGGGAGTCCCGGGATGAGATCTGGGATTGTGTGAGAGTTGAGCCCAGTTTAGCGGTGGTGAATATCCCTCTTGTTATCTTCCTCTTACATTCTCTCTCTCTCTCTCTCTCTCTCTCTCTCTCTCTCCGGAACAAGAAAGAGAAATTGCGTGTAAAATATATTCGAAGGGTGCCACGATACTGACCGGAGGATAGTAATTCTCTCTTTTAAATCTATCTATGTATCTATCTTTCAATCTCTGTCTAAATATCTATCGCCTTCAATAATGCTCTTGTCTCACCTTTAACTTTTTCCTCCTGGTTTCTTTCCCTCCGTTTTTCCATTGTGCCTCTCCTCTCTCTCTCTCTCTCTCTCTCAATTTTCTCTATCCCTCCACTCAATTGAATACTTTGCTCTCTTACTATTGATGCAATGGAGTGCCCCTCTCTCTCTCTCTCTCTTTGCTAATTCAAATACTCCACTCCTCTCTCATTCACACTTTCGCTCAATTTTAATGCTTCATCCGATTCCCAATACTAAGTCTCTCTCTCTCTCTCTTTCTCTCTCTCCCCCCCCTTTACCGCCGTTATCACCACCATCTCCTGCTTCCATAAAACGAATGACCAAGGCAGCAGGAGCCACATTTACTGCCTATAAGCACTTACGAATATTATTAACATTGGGTGTATCTAAAACAGGAATATATATTTGATAAACTTTATAATTCTCGCCATAATATTATAATTATCATCTATCAGCCTCTTGAATACGATTACCCTCTTTTTAATTTCAATCTTGCAACGCCCGAACGATTTCAGCTGGAAGAAACGTGTTATGTGTTTACTCCTTCCTTCTGTCTCTGCAACCTACTCACGCCAGTTTATAATACGGTAATAATCTACGAGGATGATGATGATGAACCATGAAAATGCCATGAAAATAATAAAATGATGATGATGATGATGACTAAAGAACAACACACATGATCAAATTCCTCCACCATACATCATCTAGAGTGTGAAAATTTACCCTTAAGGCGATAAATCCATCTTCCGAGAATGGAGGAAGAGAAAGCAGTGAATCGAATGTTTACAGGTAAAATAAGTGGTGGCAGAGCCGGTGAAAAATGGCCAGTGGAAGGCGAGAGGTCGACCCCAGCTGCCACCTCTAATAGTCCTCTCTCTCTCTCTCTCTCTCTCTCTCTCTCTCTCTCTCTCTCTCTCTCTCTCTCTCTCTCTCTCTCTCTCCAACGCACCTCTCATAAAACCACCCCTCCCCCTACCACTTTCCCCATACCCCTCTCATCCTCCTCCCCACTCCCTTCCCTTCTCTTCCCCATCCTTGTATTCGTCTTTTCTGTTTCTTTCTCTCATATTCTCTTCCATTCTTCCTCTTCCTTTCCCTTCCATTATTCCCCGTTTGGTTCATAAACTGCATAAATTAGGAGAGAGAGAGAGAGAGAGAGAAACGTCACAGAACTGAGCAGGTTAAATTTCTCTCCAGGCATCCTTTTCCCCCCCTCCATTGTCCAACTGCTACAACATTCCCATTATGAATACACGCCCACTCCTCCCCCACTCCTCTCCCACTCGTCCACCCTACCCTTTCATGGACACTCTTCCCTCCTAACCACTTCTCTTTCTCTCCGTTATATTTCTTCCTTTCTTCCTGCTTCTTCCTCTCACCCTTAGAAGTCAATACAGAACATCTATCTTCGTTAACAATGCAGCACGTAAGACAAATTT
>NC_137063.1:39484845-39487345 GCF_032717465.1 Coenobita brevimanus
GTGTGTGTGTGTGTGTGTGTGTGTGTGTTAAATGAAGAAGATGGGAAACGGGAGGGGAAAGTACAGAGGGAGCAGAAGAGAATAAACAACGGTTGAGAGGTAGGAAAAAAGAAGGAAGGAAACATTGGGGGTAATAGTATAAGAAGACAAAAGGAAGAGAAAATATGAAGGAGGAGTGAAAGAAAAACAGAAGAAAGGAGAATTCACTGACGGAAGAAGACTTACGGAGGGAGAAGAAAGGTCGATTCAGAAACGGAAAATGAATCAAGATAACGAAAAGCAGGAGAACAAAGAAGGAAGGAAGGAAGGAAGGAAGAAAACCTGAAGAAGCAGAATGCGAAGGAGTGAAGGAAGGAGAAGTGTGTGGGGGGGAGACAGGAGTTAGGTGAGAGGGAGTCCTGGGGGAAACTAGGGAGGAGAAAACTACAGAAACAAGAAAGTAAGTCAGGAAAAAAAAAGGTCTAAGAAAGAAGGCCGGAAGGTAGAAATAAAATAAGAATGGAGGATTACGAAAACCACTTGGAGGATATAACTGAGGGAAGAAAAAAAGGATGGAAGGAAAGAAGGAAGGAATTACGGAAGGAGGAAGACCTAAGAAAGAGGAAAGATCGAATGAAGGAGGAAGAAAACGGAATGAGAAATGAAGGACGATTGAAAAAGGGACAAAAAGAATGAAGAAACGAGGGCATAAGAGAGAGAAATGAAGGACTGAAGGAAGAAGAGGAGAGGAGAGAGAAGGAAGGAGAGGAGAGGAGAGAGAAGAAAGGAGAGGAAAGGAGAGGAGAGGAGAGGAGAGGAAAGGAAAGGAGAGGAGAGGAAAGGAAAGGAAAGGATGGGAAGGAAAGGAAAGGAGTGGAGTGGTGGAGGGTAAAAGGGGCCTAAGTGGAGGGAGGCCCAGGGGGAACTAATTGAATTTTCCCTGCTGACTTTTTACCCAGCTCGTCCCCCGGTGAACGACAAGACGAGGAGTGCTCACTTCAAGGGAAACAGCCTCTTGCTCAGTCCACGCCCGTCTCTCTCCCCACCCCCGACCCCACCCTACCCCATCCCACTCCTCGTCCCAACCCCACTCCACCCCGTCTCTTTCCCCCCATCCCCAACCCCGCCCTACCCTGTCTCTCTTCCCACCCTCTGCCCATCCCACTCCAACGACGCGCAATATAGGAAAACTAGAAGAAAATTACTAGCGTGTTTTCAGCTAGACTTGCATATTATAGAGTAAAATGAAAAGTCCCTGTATAAAAAAGTAATATTTTAATGGCTGAAATTAAACGTCTGTATACAGCACATGTTTCAGTCGTAGGAGGAAAAATCTGGGAAAAATTATGAGATTTTATTTCTCATATTTTTTCCTCCCGCGACTGAGGCATGTACTGTATACAGGCATTTAATATGAACAATTTAAATATTACTAGTCTATTTATCCATTATCCTTGCCTTCGTAGGTTATTTATCATTTTTTCTTGTCTTACTACGCAATTTATATATTATCCTTGTCTTACTAGGTTATTTATCCGTTCTCCGTGTCTTACTAGGCTATTTATATATTATCCTTGCCTAACCCTTGACCACTGTTTATTTGTTCCTGCTGAGGGAAAAAAAAAAAAAATCACGCTGTTACGTTACTGTCCGCGTCTCTTCCATAAACAAGGCTTAAGAGACGTACAAATAATATATGTCTTCAAAGACTAATTATTTGACCACACTAAGTGGAAAATAACGGAAAAATGAAAGAAACTGAGAGCCTCGCACTTTTTTTTATTTTCTTTCACTATATATGAAAGAAACTGAGTTAAGTCATAAACAGGAGGAAATCAAATATACCTTCAAGCAATAATCAGCCACACTGCAGAGATAATACAGCAAGGATGTTTCTAGATTCCTTGAGCTTACCTTCATTAAACAGCGTTATATTAAAAGCAGGCAAAAATGACTTAGATCGTTCTAGATTACTTGTTTACCTACACGACGGGATAATACAGAAGAAAAAAGATATGGTAACCAAACAAGAGATTCATTATTTTATACTATCATATTTTGTCATATTAGAATTAAAAGGGATTATAATGTTGAATATCAATGGCACCTTTGACCACTTCGAAGTTGAAAGAAGATATGAAATGAAATTAACTCCTTCAATCCTATATTTTTATCTTTATTCCTTCTATCTCCAGACGACTTAAATCAGGTTAAAGGACTCTTTTTCGAACAAAGGGGTTAGACACAGGCTTCACTTAACCTTTTGTTACCACACGCCTCCCCTAAAAAAAAGAATAATAATAATAAAAAATAAAAATCTTACGGTAGCATGAAAAAAAAAAGTCAAAATATTCAGGATGTTAAAGTTATAATATTCTAGTTCCAAAATGAATCACTGTAAATATAAACCAAAGGTGTATATAGGAGCAATCGTTTAAAGAGTCTCTATAATTAACAGGTAACAACTCTTATTAATCTTTTAACTATTAGTATTTCTCAAGAATGGACAAAATTATTATGT
>NC_137063.1:39489845-39494845 GCF_032717465.1 Coenobita brevimanus
CGCATAATTCCCGTGAATATAAACTCAAGTTCTGCAAAGCACAGCACAAAAGGGGGTGCCAAAGAAAGGGAAGATGAAAAAGAAAAAAATAGCTGCTAAAGAAAAGGATAAGAAATAAAAGGCCACACAAGAGGTGCCAAGAAGAGGAGGAAATAAATAATACGAGGTGGCAAAGAAAAATGAAAAGAAATGACACATAGAAAAAGTAGATGCCACACCAGGAAGGAAAAACCAAATAAAGGAGGTGCTAAACAACGGTGAAAGTACGAGTAAAAAAAAATGTCAAACGCCAAAAAGAGGTGCCAAAGTAAAGAATGATAACTATATAAAAAGACTGATACGCTGACTCATTCGGCACTGATATAGTATTGATTTCATGAAGTTCAAAACATTACAGCGGTTCTAAAACAAAATCATATAGCCACGATTTAGAATATGGGCTAGCTGAGATGGGCACGTACTCTTCTTGCAAAAAGTGTAAATAATCTAACAGGTTTTAATTATTTCACTGTCATACTAACCCCAATCACTGCAGCTACTTTTTCTCCTTTGTTAATCCCCGTTACCACAACACGATTTTATAGAGCTTAAGAGCCATTTTGTTGTGAAAAGATTAATGAAAGGTCTATCCAACCCCACCATCTCAAGCTTCCCTAGAACTGAATCGAATGGTGTGACGTTAATAAAATCATATTAATGACGTCAGTGTTCAAAAGCTGGGAACAAATATCTACAAAATACTTGCTCCTCCACTTCATTTTTAGAGTTACTGCACTATTAATATCGACTTCTTTTAATCCTACGAATTGACCATAGAAATCCATATTCAGTATTTCATCCACATTATTTCTGGGCGCATACATCTCTAACTTAAACCCTCCCAAATTCCTGCATTACCTAATTCAATCATCACTCCCAGCCCAATTTGTAGTCATGCCGGAAAACAAATGTACTGTAAACTTTCTCGAACTTCACCTTCCTTTGCTACTAATTATTCTGCCTTTATTGATAATTAATCTTACTGCCTACACTTTAGTTATTAATTTAGAGAAAGTCAGACCTGTCCATCACTAACCATACTCAATATTTCATCATGTTAATCTATGATTCGTGAAATTTAACCCCCATTCTATCGACATACTTCTTATTTCACTCTTCAATTTTCAAAGGTTCTTATTCAGCTTTGGAGAGACTTTTCGACCCGGGGGGTTGGATACAGTCTTAACTGATCCCTTCAATACAAGAGTTCCTTCAGAATTTCAATAAGGTCGTCTGAAAATACAAATAATAAAAAATAGTAATCGGATTGAAAGGGATAATTACCTTTTTAAACCACCACTCTCAGCCTTCCTAGTAGGTAATGGTTAAATATTTTCCATACCTGATAACACACACACACACACACACACACACACACACACACACACACACACACACACACTCCCTCGATTTTCACTTTTTTCTTTTGTTTTTTTGTAATTTTTCACTCGTGCGTAATTAGGAAAACGAACCCGTGTTTTGATAATTAGAGAGGAACTTTTCAGAAAAATTCGAGCGTGTAAAGTTTGCCCGAGCCGAAACAAAAGAGTAATTATTTTTTGTGTTTGTCTTACCCAAAAAGGCAAGTTGTCCCACCATTTTTTACTCAAATTTTTTCTCCCTCCGTAGGTTTAACTCCTTCACTTCGAGGGATCTTTCACTGTGCATGGAAAACACACTCATACCCCTGCACAGTTTGAGTAGAATAAATTGTCTGATGGTCTCGAGAATCAAATTTTTAATGTATCACTGTCCTGAAGGGGTTAATGGAGAAATAAAATCGAGAAATAAAATCGTCAGGCAGTAGCAGGAGTAAGATTATAAAATGCCATCCTACCTAAGATGTGACTATGTACGGCTTAAGATCCTTTCATTACAGGGGGTTATCCTTTAAGAAGTAAAAAGTAGTTTGGCATCAGAAAGAAATATATGAAAACTTAAATGTAATAGTACCAAAGAAGTTAAGGAAAAGTGTGAAGAATAGTGTAGAAGGAATCTGGAAGTACTTAGAATTTTAAAAGTGAAGAGTAAAGTGCGGAAGTCACACACACACACACACACACACACACACACACACACACACACACACACACACACGCGCGCGCGCGATCTAAGAGAGGAGTCTGGAAGTAGTTACAGTAGCAGTGAAGTGGTTGGGGGGGGAGGGTGATGATGGGGTAAAAATGGGTAGGGTGATAATGGGGGAGGTTGGAGCGTTAATGCGTAGAAAATAAGGGATGGGTAAAAATAAGCAGGCTCTGACGGG
This sequence comes from Coenobita brevimanus, assembly GCF_032717465.1. Classification (NCBI taxonomy): domain Eukaryota; kingdom Metazoa; phylum Arthropoda; class Malacostraca; order Decapoda; family Coenobitidae; genus Coenobita; species Coenobita brevimanus. The sequence continues at coordinate 39,492,151 of NC_137063.1, forward strand.
AGGCTGAAGGCTGACTGAGCAGTGGATATAACCATTACGGGCAGGCTAGAAAAGGAATAATGTGTGTGTGTGTGTGTGTGTGTGTGTGTGTGTGTGTGTGTGTGTGTGTGTGTGTGTGTGTGTGTGTGTGTGTGTGTGTGTGTGTGTGTGTGTGTGTGTGTGTGTGTGTGTGTGTGTGTGTGTGTGTGTGTGTGTGTGTGTGTGTGTGTGTGTGTGTGTGTGTGTGTGTGTGTAAAGGATGGAGGGCAGGAGGGAGACAAAGTAGGCCAAGACGCATCACCTGACAATAACTCGGGCAACAAAAAAGCTAAAACAGAAACATCTTGACAAATGATGGGCTGGGGGGGGGGCGTGAGGAGGGGGAGAGGGGGATAGGGGTTTGAAGGGTGAGAAGAGAGGGGGGAATTGGGGGAGGGAGGGGAGAGAGGGATCTGAAGGACGGGAAGGGGGAGGAATGGGGATGAGGGAAGAGCAAGGGACTTTAAGAGTGAGAGGGGGGAAGGGGAGGGAAGGGTTTAAAAGAGGTGGAATGAGAAGGGGGAGGGAGACTGTATGGGAGTATCCACGCTGGGGAGGATGGAGTAGCTTTAAAGTAAGAGAATGGAAGAAATAGTTTTACTGGGGAAGGGACTGAGGCACCAATTCCTGGGGATGGGCAATCTCTGCGTTAGGGTGCCAAGTGGAAGTAAATCTGAGGAGGAGGAGGAGGAGGAGGAGAGATTATGAACATGGGGACGTATGGACGTTCAATGGGGTCGGAGATAGGGAAGAACGAGGGCTGGGATGGCTGGCGTGAAGGACAGGGGTAGGATGGAAAAAAAGGAATGTGACAAACAGGGATTATATGAAGGAATGGGATGGGCAAGAGAGTGAAAGTTAAAACAGATGATGGGGAAGGGTGTGAAAGAACGGGGTGGATACGGGAAAGGTGATGACTGGGATGGAGATAGTTGCTGGTGAGGATAGAGCACACGGGAATGAAGAGGGATGAGGTGGTGATAAGATATCCTGTACGGGAGGGAGGGGGAAGGAAAGAAGAGAAATGTGGGATACAGTAGGCTAACGGTTATATACATACATGCAAGTGTAAGTATAGACAGACAGGAAGACAGATTATATATATATATATATATATATATATATATATATATATATATATATATATATATATATATATATATATATATATATATATAAAATGACGTAAGGGAAGCAATTGGGGAAGGAGCGAAATGGAGTGGAGACTGAAGTAGTTGGGAATAGCATGAAGGGGGAAAAAAAGGTCAATAGATATACCTATATTACCCTTTTCGGGGCCCAAGGGGAAAAGTAAGAGGGGAGAGGACCCAGAGGAGGGGCGGAGGAATTTAAAAACGCACTGGGTGACAGTAGAAGCAGGAGATGAGATGGTGCGGGGGAAAGTTAGGTAACGGGGAAAAACGAGGCAACAGAAGGATGAGGTGGGACATAAAGAGGGGTGACGTGGAAGGACGCTGGATTACTCGTAGATGGAGGGTGGTCATAAGGAAGGTGGGAGAAGAAAGAAACTTGACAACTGAGGAAGAAGTAGGAAAGGAGAAATGAAGAGAAAGGCTAAAAGAGTGGGGGGGAGGGGCCAGGTAAAGGGGAAGGGGGGGGGAAGAATGATTAGAAAAAGGAAAGATGAGAGAAGAAATCGGGGATCAGTAAGGGATGAATGAGGAGAATAAAAAAAGGAGGCGTTGGAGAATAACGCAGTGACAGCAGAGAACAGAGGTAAAGAGGGATCGAGAGGAAATAAAGGACGGGTTAGAGGGGAAGAAAAGGGGTCAAAAAGAGAGTAAAGAGAGGAGTCCGATAGGGAAGAAGTGTGGGACTGTGAAGAAAGATGTGGGAGAAGGAGATGATGATGGAGAGGGATGATATATACAGAGACTCGAGGAAGCGGAGATGATGGGTGAAGGGGTAAAGATGAGGGTAAAGAGGGATTAGAGAGAGAAATGGGGATAGTGAAAATGAAGAGGAAAGTGAAAAGGACGGTGGAGGGAGGAGGAATGGGAGTTGAGAAGAGAGGGAAAGGAAAGAGAGAGGGGATCCAGAGGTGAGGCATGAGTGGGGTCAGAAACGGGGGAAGAGGGCAACATTTAATGGAGGCTGAAGTGGGAGATAAGATGAAGTAGACAGTCAAAAAGAAGCAGGATCCAGGACGGTACGAAACAGAGGGTGGAATAAGAAAAGTTTCAAGAAGAGGAGAGGAGAGGTCAAAGAGGAGAAAGAAGGGGAGAAGGGGGAGAGTAAATGAGAGGTGAGGAAGGATCAAGACCAGAGGAGGGGTCAGGGAGATGAAAAAAAGAGGGGTTAGAGGGGTTGAGTGGAAGAAAAGAAACCGGAAGAAAGTAATGAGAGAAATGGACGTGAAGTGTAAAGCTAGGGAAAGAAATGGGGAGGAGGAAGAGGACGGGGGGACGAGGGGGTAGGAGAAATGGGAATATCGTAGTAAGAATAGGTAGAGGATGCGGGAGTGAAGGGAAAGGGAGATCAAAGGTGGAAGGGAAGCAGTAAGGGCAAAGAAGGGGCAAGAGGAATGGGGAAAGAGGTCACAATAAAGAGGAAAGATGGATTACAGCCGGATCCAGTGGGGGGGGGGTGTTGAGCTGGGGTTGGGGAAAAGAGGGTCAAAGTAGAAAATGAGAGGGAGCAAAGGAAGAAGGAAATG
>NC_137063.1:39497345-39632345 GCF_032717465.1 Coenobita brevimanus
TGACTGATATAGGTGTTGACTGATGCTGAGAGAGAGACGCAAATTACCTAGGATGTAAAAATATCATCATCATCTAAATGTTTCTGGTTCGGTGTAAGATTAACTCCTTCATTCCGGAGACACATTCTTAGTTTATTCTTCCTACCCCCACATGGTTTTCATATATCTTGACTTTTCGAACTGGAGGGGTTAGATACTGACTTCCTTTCCCTCGTCACTGCTGGGGTATCTACAAAGTTGACCAACAATATCTGTGTATAACAAGAAAAAAAAAATGAAAAAATACATCTGAAGGAAGGGGTCAAAGGTTATTATTTGCAGCCTACAGACTTTTTTATGTCAACTTAAAGGACTGTCGTATAGCAAAGGTTAGGGAGACAAAATATACAGTCTATACACACCCAAAATCTCAATATCCTCGAATCCCAAGCACACACACACACACACACACACACACACACACACACACACACACACACACACACACACACACACAATCAGCAAGACAAGACACAAACAAGATGCCCCACCAACATCGCCCTGCTGCTGCTGCGGGTAACTTCATAAGCCTGACCGTCCGTCCGTCCGTGACCGTACTGGTGCGTAAGGATGACGAAGGACGGCAGACGTTCCCAGTGAATTGTGCCGTGTGGTTGCAATTGTCTGGGGAGGGGAGGGGAGGGAGAAGTGTGGGGAGGGGAGGGAAAGGGGAGAGGGAGCAGGGAGAGAGGAAGGATAGGGAGGGGAGAAACATGGGACAGTGTGAGGGAGGGGGAGAGATGGAAGAAAGGGGAGGGAGAAGAGAGAAGGAAATATCAGGAGAAGAGGGAAGGAAGAGAGATGGAAGGACAGGGAGGAGAGAGAAGGAAGGACAAAGAAGTATAAAGAAAGAGGAGAATGAAGAGGGAATATGGGAAAGGGGAAAGAGAACGACGAATACGGGGAACAGAATGGGGAAAAAAGTCAGGAATGGGAGGGAGGAATGGGGAGAAATGAATAAGGGGGAGAGGGGTGGGGAGAGAGAAAGATGGGAAGTGGGGAAGAAGAAGAGATAGAAGAAGAGGGGTCGTGGGAAGGAAAGAAAGTGAGAGAGGGAAGTGGATAAAAGAGAGTGGAAAAGATAACAGGAAGAGACGGGGAAGTGCAGCCTGAAAGAGAACAGAAGGAGGAGGAAGTATAATGAAAACGTAAAGGTGATTATGGTGGGGAGGAGGAGGATGAGGAGAGAGAAGACGGAGAAACGGCTAAGCAGGAGAGAGGGAGGTCAACGAGGATGTAGAGGGGGACAAAGGAGGAAGGGAAGGCAGGGGAAGGACAGAGAGGTGGAGGGAAAGAGAAGGGAATGGGGATGGAGAGGGGAAGCAACATGTGGATGAGAAGTGTGAATGGGAGAAAGAAATGAGGAAGGGGGAAAATGGAGGAAGGGGAGGGGGTGTGGAAGGACAGTGGGGAAAGAGGGAAGAAGAGAAAGAGAAAGAGGAGGAGAAGGAGGAGGAGGAGGAGGTCTGATACGGGGGAAGGAGGAACAGTGAAGGAGGAGAAGGGAGGAGGAAGAGGAGGAGGAGGCGAGGGCCAGATAAAGGGGAAAGGAGGGACACTAGAGGAAGAGAAAGGAGGAAGAGGAGGAGGGGAGAGAAGGAGGAGGAGGAGGAGGAAGAGGAGGGGAGAGAAGAAGGAGTAGGAGGAGGAGGAGGGGAGACGGTATAACTGGTGGTTGCCCATTTGTTAAGGTGAAGAATGAGCACAAGTTGTGAGTGTGAGTTGTGGGCTGGGGAGGGGGAGGGAGAAGGAGAGGAGGAGGGAGAAGGGGAGGGGGAGGGAGAAGGGGAGGGGGAGGGAGAGGGAGGAGGGGTGATGAAGGATGTGGGAAGAAAAATAGAGAGAAAGATGGAGGGTGTGGAAGGAGATGAAGTGAGAAGGAGGGGATAGGAGGAATCGCATGTGTGTGTGTGTGTGTGTGTGTGTGTGTGTGTGTGTGTGTGTGTGTGTGTGTGTGTGTGTGTGTGTGTGTGTGTGTGTGTGTGTGAGAGAGAGAGAGAGAGAGAGAGAGAGAGAGAGAGAGAGAGAGAGAGAGAGAGAGAGAGAGAGAGAGAGAGAGAGAGAGAGAGGGTAACAACAGAACCAGGAGGTAATTAGGGTGGTTGGAGTGGGTCCTTAACAGGCCAACGAGGGAGACACAGCACGGCCAAGTGGACACAATGGCGACTGAGGCACAGAGGTAAGCTTTGCCCTCGACACACACTGACAATGAAAGGAGGGCAAGGACGAGGAAAGAAAAAAAATGAGTAATGCTGAAATAATGATAACGAAATTAGTACTAATGGGGAAAGCACTTGTAACTTCAATTATGGTCATTATAATAAGTAATAATAAATTATTAATATTTTATGAAGAAACAATAGCAATAATAATAATAGTAACAGCATCAACCACGTCAGTAAAGAGCTACAGAATCGTCTCAATTACACACCATTAAGTCCCGTGCGTAAAACAGCGTACTCACTCGTCCCCTGGAAAAAGTACGCACATTATACCGCTTCCAATACATTACACTGTCTAATTACATGAAAATAGTGAGACAAGGTTCAACGTGTAATTGATGTGATGGGCGCTTACGTCATGAGGTTGGGGGGTTGAGAGAGAGAGAGAGAGAGAGAGAGAGAGAGAGAGAAAGAAAGAAAGAGAGAGAGAGAATGGGGGAGGAAAAGAATGCTAATGTAAGAAGGGTAGACAGACACAGATTAAAGACAGACAGACAGACAGATAAAGTGTGTGTGTGTGTGTGTGTGTGTGTGTGTGTGTGTGTGTGTGTGTGTGTGTGTGTGTGTGTGTGTGTGTGTGTGTGTGTGTGTGTGTGTGTGTGTGTGATAATTAATTTGTGTTTATACGGTGGGTGGCGTGATCTCATAAGTACTGGAAATTATGAGGCACAGGCATGCAAGGTGTGAGGGGAAAGGGGAGGAGGAGGAGAGAGAAAGGGGAGTATAGTAGAGGAAGAGAGAATGCAGAGGAGAGGAGGAGAGAAAATGCAGAGGAGAGGAGGAGAGAGAATGCAGAGGAGAGGAGGAAAGCGAATGCAGAGCAGAGGAATAGAGGTAAGGGAAAGGAGAAGGGAGACTGCAAAGACGAGGAATTGGAGGGAGAGAAGTAAAGTGGAGGAACTGGAGTAAGCAGGGAATAAAGGCAACAGTAAGTTAGTAGGGAGTAAAGGTGAGGGATAAGAGAGTGAGGAGTAAAGGTGAGGAATAACAGAGAATGAGGAGTAAAGGTGAGGAATAAGAGAATGAGAAGTAAACGTGAGGAATAAGCGAGTGAGGAGCAAAGCTGAGGAATAAGAGAATGAGGAGCAAATGTGAGGAATAAGTAGGGAGTAAAGGTGAGGAATTAAAGAATGAGGAGTAAAGGTGAGGAATAAGAGAATGAGGGCTACACGCGAGGAATAAGAGTGTGGAGTGAAGGTGAGGAATAAGAGAGTGAAGAGCAGAGGTCAGGAAAAAAGACAGTGAAGACTACAGGTGGAGAATAAGTGAGAGCAAGGACTAAAGAAGAGAAACAGGAGAGTGAGGAGTAAAGAATAAAAATAGGAGAGCGAGGAATAAAGGTGACAGGAATAAAGGAGAGTGTGATGAGTGCAGAAAGGAGAAGCAGAACTGACAGTTTAAATGGTATGCTTAGAAAAAAAAAAAAAAAAAAAAAAAGGGGGGGTGTTAGTAGCGAATGGGTGCGAAAAAGATAGGTGAAGTGCGGAGGGGAAATCAGAAAACGTGCAGTAAATAAGGAATTATGAGGGAATGGTGAAAGTAATGAATAAGAGAAAGGGAAAAAAATGAAAGTGAGCAAGGAAAGTGGAAGAAGGAAACAGAATATGAGAAGTGAAAAATAAGGAAAAAGGAAAACATAAAAAAAAGTATAAATGGGGGAAGAGAAGGGGGAATGGGTAAGTAAAGGAAAGGGAGAGGAGGGAGGGAGAGAACGGAGGTTTAAAGAGACTTGGCCAATACCTGATACACCTCCCACTCCCTCTTTCCCTCCCCTTACCTGAAACTCCCCACACCCTCTCCTTCCCATCTGCCACTCCCTCCTCCTCTCACCTACCATTCCCTCGCTCTCTCTCCATATCTAAGTCCACCTATCCACACCTCTCCCTCCTCACTTTCTCCTCACCCACCATCACCTCACCTACCACTACCTCCATCTCCCTCTTTCACTAACCTAAGGGTTCCATCCTCTCACCTAGCCTCTCTCCTTCTCCCCTTCCCATACTATACCTACTCCTTCCATCCTCTCCCTTCCTCCAACAACTTCTATCCCTCCCCAATCAGCATTCCTCATTCCTCTTCGCCATTTTCTCTACCTATCACCCCAGCCCTGTCCTTCTCCCCATATCCATATCCCACTCTCATCTTCTGTTCTCCCCCATACCACTCACCTTCTCTTCCACACACCATTCCCAACTCTTTCCATCCTTATCATGCCCCACTCATTCCAACTCCCATCTCTCATTCCTTCTTCATTTACCAATTTTCCTCAGTTCTCCTTCCTTATGCCTAATTATTCCCACATCTAACTCGTCTACCACTTCGCACTCTCCTCGCATTTTTCACCCCCTACCATTTCTCTCCCCCCAATCTTTTTCTAGCCTCATCCATCTACTCCCACTACTGACTGTCTAAATAATACTTCTAGCTCTCTCTTATCTTTCACTTCTCACTCCACCCCATCGCCTTTTTTTCCTACTCCCCATCACCTAGCCACCACCTACTTCTCATACACACCCCACCAGCTTCTCTCCCTCACTCCCCACCACCTATTCTCACTCACTCCCTCCCCACTTCCCACCACCCATTCTCAACTTTTATTCCTCACACGTGCCCAATCCTCACCTGCTCTCCCACACTCCCTTTTTTCTTCCTATCTGTTACTGGAACCATCTCTCTCTCTCTCTCTCTCTCTCTCTCTCTCTCTCTCTCTCTCACTCACTCACTTTCATCTCCCTCTCTAATTATCTGACGGGCTCATTTTTCCCGTACCTACGTCTTTTCATCAGCCCTTTCAAGCATATTTTTCTCCCGTCATTATCGGTTTTTGCCCCTCTTCAGACGCCTCTTCTGTACTTTGACTGGGAAAAATACTGACTCAGGCGGTGAAGAAGTAATTATATGAAAAGAGTGAATGGTTACTTTATTAAACTTTCTGTAATTATTTGTGGCTACTCCATTTTATAGTTTTTAACATCTGACGTTACTTGCATCTATACGTCCCTTTTGTGCATTTTATTTTTGTTACTTATATATAGAATATTGGGTGAAAATGGAATATGAGAATCTAAACCATCGCAATATATGAGAAGAGGAATTTATAGAGAACTTGTTAATGTTCATGAATATATATAAAAAAAAAAACACTTTATCAGAGAGAGAGAGAGAGAGAGAGAGAGATCTAGTGATATGGAAAACCTCGATAACTGCTCGGCTGCCCGAAAGTCAACAAAGATCCAGGTATTAATCAACAAAACTCAGGTGAGACGAGTAGGAAGGAGGGACTGAGGAGGAGGAGGGAGATAACGAGGAGAGGTTCGAGGGAGAGGGAAGAAAAAAACAACAAAAAATAAAGAATGGCAAAAATACCGGAAGAAAGAAGAGAAGAAAGAGAGAAAAAGGAAAGAATCGTGAAAGCAGAAGGAAAGAAAAGGATAAATGATCATACACAGAAATGAGTGGACAAGAAATCAGAGAGAGAGAGAGAGAGAAAGGATGATGGATGGAAAGAGAGGAGGACAGAGATGGAATAACAAACGTAAGGAAAATGGGAGGAAAAAGAGAAGGTAAAGGAGATGACAATAAAGGAGGAAGGAATGATGGAGTGAAGGACAGAGAAAGTATACAGGGAGAGGAATAAATTAATAGAAAAAAAACTGAGAGAAGAAAGAGAAAAACGAGAGGGGAAGAGGGATAGAGAAGAAAGATGACAAAAATGAGAAAAATGGAGGAAGGAGGAGGAAGAAAATGGGAAGAATGAAGGGGGAGGATGGAGTGAATAAAGGAAGAATATATGAGGACGATTTAGATACACAAGGACAGGAAAGAAGAAAAAATGAATCAAGGAGGAGTGAGAGAAGGAAAAGCATTGAAGACTAAGGTGAGAGGGGCAAAAAGACCTTGGATTAAGGTGAGTGTGACGAAGGATCCAAGAGAAGGGAGGGAAGGACTAGAGGAGAAAGAGAGGAAGGAGGGAAGAAGGAGTGGAAGGAGAGAAGAAAGACAGGAGGGAAAGGAGGAGGAGAGGATGTAAAGGAGGGAGGGAAGAGGACGATGCAGGAAAGTAACAAATAACGGGTTGGATGGGAAAAAAAAAAAAAAGATAAAAGAGGCTGTTAAGAAAAGAGGAAAAGAAGACGAGGGTAATTATACTGAGAGAGATATGTACAAAGGAGAAGTACGTATGGAATATATAACATTACAAAACACAATTATTATCAGGAGAATAATGACAACAACTACATAGAAAACTGCAAATACATTATAATAATAATAATAATAATAATAATAGTAATAATAATAACCAATACAACGATAGCACAGAACCCAACAAAACTTTCCTCAAAACACATCATCATCATCATCATCGTCATCCCCAAACCAAACACCCTGTCGATAAAACTTAAAGAAAAACAAAGGTGGCACAATGTTAAAAAAAAGAAAGAAAGAAAGAAGGTTAGTAGTTGGCTAAGTTTACCCTGGGCCTTACTCTCTAATATTCAAGCCCCACACTCACCTCTCTCTCGGTAAACTCTCAGCAGAGGGAGGGAGGAGGGAATGAGTGGAGGGAAGAAGAGATGGAGGAAGGAGGTAAAGAGTTCCTGTGTGTGTGTGTGTGTGTGTGTGTGTGTGTGTGTGTGTGTGTGTGTGTGTGTGTGTGTGTGTGTGTGTGTGTGTGTGTGAGAGAGAGTGTGAGGGGGGGTATAAGGAGAGGAGGGAAAGTGAAGAAGAGGTGGTGAGAGCGGAGGAAAAGTGACAGAAGGAAGGGGTGAGAGAGAGAGAGAGAGAGAGAGAGAGAGAGAGAGAGAGAGAGAGAGAGAGAGAGAGAGAGAGGATGTAAGGAAAAAAAATAACAAGACGAGGGAGAATTAAACGTAAAATTAAAAAACATGGTGGATATTTTGTGAAAAGCACGAGTAAAAATTTTAATAGTTTTGTTTACGTTCTTAAGTTATTCAACACGTAAGTTTTTTTTTATACTCTCTCTCTCCACCTATCATTTTCTTACCTACATTATTATTCGCATTTCCATTTATATTCTCATTTTTTTTACCTTTCCATTTTTTTCTTAAACCTTCTATCCTTTCTCTTCCTCTTTCACTATTTTTCCTTCAAGCATTCTTCTTGGCAATTTCTTTATACAACTATTTTCATATTCTCTCTATCTCTTCTACCTCTCAGTGTCCAAACTCCCCTATTCCCTTCTTTCGTCTCTTATGTCTTCTTTTCCTTCTGTTCTCTCTGTTTCATCTTCTTTCACATACTTGTTTTCATACTTTCCCATCCAGTCCCTTGTGTCCAAACTCTCCTTTTTCCTACTTTCTCTCATTCTCCCCTTCCTTCCTTCCTTTCTTCATCTACTCTATCATCTTCACTCTCACTCCCTCCCTCCTCTCCTTTTACTTCCATGAACGGAGAATTAGCTCATCTGTCAATATTAGGGCAAGACCACCTCTTTTGGGTCTCCACGTCTGTGTGATCTATGCAACTATGTAACTTCCTCCTCCTCCTTTATATTTTTCTGTCCACGCGCAGCTTGTTCCAACCCCTCTCTCTCTCTCTCTCTCTCTCTCTCTCTCTCCGTTGTCCTTTTACTTCTTACATTGCTCTGACTACTTTCTCACTGCTTTTCTCTTCCTCTCCGACTCCCCACTCCTCCCTGTTCACATCGTTCCTTCCTCTTCCATCCTTTCTCTGTCACGCACTCTCTCCCTCCTACTTTCTCTGTTAACATCCACACTGTTCTAATCTTTCCCTCTTTATGTTTCAAGCACTTCCATCCTCCTACACCTGCTTTATTTTTTTCTCCTACCTCTTGTGTTTCTCTGTGTAACTCCTTGTTTAATCTTTCCTCTCGCACTCCCTCCCTCTCCTATATTTTCTCTCCAACCTACTCTCTCCCTTCTATCGCCAGTATTCCTCCGTCTCCATGTTTCAAGGTCAGTCCTTCTCTCCCCTCCTCCCCTTCTCTTCCATTCTCCCTCTCTTTCTCAACCCACACTTTCTCTTTCACCTACAATCCTCCCTTAAACTGCCTACCTCATTGTATCTAACACCACTTTGTTTAACTTCACTTTTCTCCTTTTCTCCTCCCTTCTCACACTCTCTCCCTCCCTCCCTCCCTCTCTCTCTCTCTCTCACCAAGCCTACTCGCGAGCACTCAGGGTCACGTAAATGAGATGTGAAGTAGTTAGGGGCAGTAACAACGTATGACCGAATTACCTACGTAAATGACACCCCAGCGGAACCTTATTATCCAAATTCTTCAAGAGATAAGAAACTCGGCCCGCCCCTGAACTCCTCCCTTGGGCCGCCTCTCTTAATTTGGTCGGGGGGAAGAAAAAAAAAAAAAAAAAAAAAAAAAAAAAAAAAAAAGAGAGGGGAAAAAAAAAGGCGATTCCGAAGAAAAGTTGTTTGGGTACTAGCCTTTGAATTTTTAGACCCGATATAATTTGCTCTTTTTCACGCTCTAAGTTTACCATTTATTCCTTTTTCTAGTACAAATAATTACAAAGAAGAAGTTGCTTTGGTTCTACTACTTTGTAGTTTAATGGGCTAACTACTATATGTATCTTTCAAATGCAACAATCACGACATACCTACATTTAGTTTTATAGAACAAAATACTCTGTACAAAAGGTAGTTTGGGTGCTAATTAATTTTTTATAAGCCTGATTGAAGTTCCCGTTCATATGCCGTGCCAATTTGCACTTTTATGTTGTAATACAAGACTCCAAGAAGCTGCCTCATTATCACGGCTGCTGTTTTATTCATTAATTTATTTACATTTTTCTATTTTTGCCGCGATAAATTTTCTTTCTCACAGCAAAATAACAAAAATATACTTCCTCCTCTGGTACAAATGCCATATTGCAGCATCTATCTAATGAAGCACCTTGGGATGATATTCACACCAGTATCAGACGATTTTGTTCGCCTCTGAGATGTGTAAGCAGTCAGAGGGTAAACAGCTAGACACACCTACGACTACAACAACCACCTATGTAAACACCAACTCCTTAACCCCGAAGGACGTTACTGTCATTTTACTTTTACTGTTCCCACACGATTTTATGCAGCTTACAACTTGCTAGTAGTGAAGGGGTTAAAAATGCTGTATATAACCCCTCCAGTTCCATAAATCTCTTCTGGACTGAATAAAATCGTCTGAAAAAGCTGGGACAAATATAAATCACTGAACTGAGCAATCAACAACAACAATAAGAAAGGGGCTATCTTCAGGAATAACAGCCCAAAATATTCAGCAGGTAAAAATATATACTTCTTTATTAACGAACATATTCAGGAAAAATACCGACAAGGTTCAACCACCGAAAACAATAACTACAACAACAAGAACCAATAATACACTAGTCTCCGTAACAACCACCACCATTTTCTATCAAACAGCAACTACAAGACAAGCGCCCTCAGTACCAACGTCACTACAATCAACAACAACACAGCCCCAAACAAACTCCCTCTAACAACACCAGGGGCTCAACAACCAACAAATCCTTAATCACCCATGTTACCCCTTGTCTCCGCCTCTCCCCTCCTTATTCAAGATGACTTAATGTCCGTCTCGAGACCAACTTAGCAGGTGACATGGCAGCTGAAAGTCTGAGAAGGGAACACGTTCACTAATTAGGGCACTTATTACAGGTGGGTAAAAAGCGACAGGTGACACGGCCGAAGGGAGGGGGATTAGTTTCGGTGAAGGATGGTTTGGTGGGGAGGGGGGAGGGATGGAAAGATGAAGGATGGGAGAGGGATGAAAAGAGAGTAGCGAGAAGAGGAAAGGGAAAAGATATGAGAGAGAGAGAGAGAGAGAGAGAGAGAGAGAGAGAAGAGGGCGAGGGGAGAAGTGGGAGAGAGGGAGAGGGAGAGAAAAAAAGAGGACAAAGGAAGTGAGTGAGCTGAGATAACAGAGGGGAGAGGGAGAACAGGAAGTAGAAAGGAAGCAAGAAGAGAGAACAGAAAGAGAGAAGGGTTAGTGAGGAGGGAGGAAGAAGGGAAGATGAGAGATGCAGGAGAGGAGGGAGGAGGAAAGGGATAGGAGAGGCAGAAGAGGAGGGAGGAGGTAAAAAAAGGATGAGGGAGAAGGTGAGACAGAAAAGGAAGGAAAGGGAAAAGGAGGCGAAGCACGAGAAACGAGAGAGAGAGAGAGAGAGAGAGGGGGGGGGCAGAAATAAGTGAGATATGATATTTGCCTAAGACGTTTTCACGAGGATCCAATTATAAGTGTTAGTCTACCCGGACATGTAAGAGGAATGGGGCGTGATGGAGGAGGAGGAGGAGGAGGTGGAGGAGGAGAAAGAGGAGGAGGAGGAGGAGAAAGAGGAGGAGGAAGAGGAGAAAGAGGAGGAGGAGGAGGAGGAGGAGAAAGAGGAGGAGGAGGAGGAATAAAAAGTCAGGGAAGAATATAACTAAAGAAGTAGAAAACTGACGGCTGGTAAATGGACAAAAGAAGAAGAAAACTACATACAAAAAAGGAGAGAGAGAGAGAGAGAGAGAGAGAGAGAGAGAGAGAGAGAGAGATAGATAGAGAGAGAGAGAGAGAGAGAGAGAGAATAGCGTCAGTGGGGAAGGAAATAAGCGGATAAACGGAGGAACAGACAAAGGCGGAGAATAAGTAAGAGAAAGAAGACTAATTAGAGGACCGGTAAAGTAACTTGGCGTAGCTAATGAAGAGTGAAAGAAGGAGGGAGCGAAGGTGAAGGAGATGGACGGTGAATAAGGAAGATGAATAAGAAAGGTGAATAAGGTGGACGGTGAATATGGAGGGACTTGAACAAGAAGAAAGGTAAATAAGGAAAATGAGTACAGAGGAAGGTGAATATGGAAGATAATAAGGTCGTAGGTGAATAAGGAGGAACGTGAATGAGGAAGATGAATAAGGAGGAAGGTGAATAAGGAGGAGGGTGAATAAAAGGGAAGGTGAACTAGGAAAGTGACCACGAAAGCTGAGTATGGAGGATGTTTCATATGGAAAGTGAATAAGGAGGAAGGTAAATAAAGAAGATGAATGAGGAGAAAGGTGAATAAAATGGATGGTAAATTAGGAAGATTGATGAGGAGGATGAATAAGGAGGAGGAGGAGGAAGGTGAATAAAGATGATAAATATGGAAGAAGGTGAGTACGGAAATAACGAAAGAGAAAGCGGTAGTGAATAAGGGAACAGAAGGAAAAAAAAAAAAGATTACTGCCAGAATTTCATGGATGGAGAAAGGCATGATAATACTTTAGAAAATTATATTAAACTCTGCTACGATTAGCTCTAATATATACTTTATTCTTGCAACTCCCAGGCAGTTTCATTAAGCTTAGAAGCGGCCTGTGTTGTAAAAGGGTAAATATTATCTCAATTAACTGCGTCGCTACTTCTCATATCTCCTCTCTTGCTATGGAAAGTATATTTGGCTTTGGATGGATCCCTCGTGGTAAAAACGCCCTCCTTCCCTATCCACACCATCCAGTTCTTCCTCATCCTCATCCTTCCCCCCTTTTCTCCTCCCCTACCCACAATCTTCTTCTAAATTTCCCTTTCTCCTTCCCTACTTACACCCTACCTCTAGCCTCTCTTCCTCTCACCTTCCCTACTCACAACGTCACTCCCTCCTTCCTTCTCTCCTCTCCTATCCACACACTTCTTCTCTTTCTCTTTACCTACCCACACCATAGCTCTAACCTCCCTCCCTCTCTCCTCCCCTACCCTAACTCCTTCTCATTTTCTCCCCTCCTCCCCCTCCCCACCTCTTTATCATACACCCTGCAGATGTTAGCTAACCAGCCAGCCGACCCTCGTATAAACTTCCTTATAACAAGATTTCAACCCCCCCCTCATCTCTCTCTCTCTCTCTCTCTCTCAGAAGGAGCTACGCACGAAGAGAGGCCCTAAGTCGAAGTGATAATGTCTCGGGAAAATTACCCCCTTCTGGATATTTACTCTCGTGGATAATTTGCCTCGATTATTTAATGAATCTCACTGTAATCGTTATCTAATCGTCTGTCTGCTCATAAATGTTTTATCTCTCCTGTTTCATGTGTCTTTTCAGTATGGGTAGAATGTCATTATCAGAATAACATCGTCTGCCATTAGAGCAATAACAATAATAATAATAATAATAATAATAATAATAATAATAACAAATGCTATTGTACTGAATCTAATTTTTTTTTGTTCCCGAACGACTATTGTATTTTTTTTTCTGTACTGGCAGACGGTTTTATTTGGCCTGAGAGACTTCTCCTACTGGAAAGGTTAAATTATTTCCGAATATAACAATCCTCTCCTACTCTGCCAGGCGATTTCCAGGGTGCTGCGTTATCAATATCTACCCTGCATCTTTTATTCATTTCCTACTGCCACTGCCACACACACGCCCACGCCAGCAGACTGAGCCATAAAAAAAAACATAAGACACCATCAGGGAGGTTTATAGGGGAGAGTTATTTACGGACCACCCTGCACGTTGTTCTGATTAGCGGTGTTAAATTTAATTCCCTTTAGGAGAGAAATGACGTTTATTTTCATGCCTGTGTATAAAGTACTTTACTAATACTATAATCTTATAAATTTTTACTTAGATATGAATACTATGAAAATTACTTCTTTCATGCAACAGCCTCTACACCGACGCAAACACAGAACCCTAATAGCAATTTGTCTTTATGCACAACTAACACCCGTTTCATTTACTCCATCCAATTAACCAATTAGCCAGAGTCTCTCCTTCTCTACGTCACCTGGGACCATTTTATCGTCAGCCTTTTTATATTTTAGCTCCTCCTCCTTTGACACAAATATCTTGTCACATTACACATTAGTTTCCCTTTTCATACTATCTGAATCCATTTAATACGACCAGCATAAGAAACGTAAAGAGAATCTGCACGTGACGTACATAAATACAAACTGACATGTAAGAGGTGCTTGAATATCCTTGATCTATTTCTCTTGCTCCAGTTTAGCCTCCTTATCACACTCGTTATAACTCCCCACTACACTTGCAATCTATTTTAAACCCAAGGGGATCTTCAGCACAACCTCTCTTTGCCTCTCTCCTTCTGTCTTCCCCTTGACCTCCACCTCTTTACAGACATCACACAACCTCCTTTTGACTTCACCTCCATGAGAGTCTGGCTTGAACCACCTGAATACGATGATGTATTTAATATGTTGCTATTTCTAGATTAATTTACTTATTTTACGATTCTTTTTTTCTAAAGAAGCAAAAGGGATAGCTATAGCCTAGTGCATATTAACCCTTCAGTGAATCTCCTAATCTGAAAAACGTAGTCTGGTGGATGGAAGATAAAAGGAAAAGACGTCATCAACTCGAAGACACAAAATATCCTTATCATAACTCTCACTCCATCGTCCGTTCCTCTCGTCTCGCCTTGATCCATACGTCGCAGGATATTTATACATCCTTTGAAGTTAATTATACATCCTTTCAATATATTTATACATGTTTTCATTCCTCTTCATGTCTGGAATTTACTCAGGGCTTGCTTACTGAAGAACGTGTATAACCCCTTTACTGAGAGAGGTGTTCCCTAAGGTGAGTGAAGACTATTATTTGCAGCAAAAGTAAAATAAAAAGAAAGATATTATCGCACTGACGGGACTAACGAAGACTATTTCTGGCCTCTTCACTACGACTGGCGTCTTCTGAACGGAATAATGGTATTATAAAAAGCATGACGATAAAAGGAATATAATAACACAATTCTCAACGACAGGTGTATTCTGAGCTCAATAACATAACTTGGTAGCATAAAAAACAAATATGACTAAGGTTCACTATGACACGTACCCTCCAGGCTGAATACTATAATTTGGCTGTAGGAACAAAATAATATAGGTTCCCTGGGACAGATATCCTCAGAACTCAATATTAAAGCTTGACGGGAGAAAGATTCAAACTCACTAAGAAACTCTGGCCCCTGAGCTAAATACAAATATTACTGGTTGGTGTAAGATTTATTCTAATACATGTCATCGTAAAGAAAAGGTTAATTCTAGGTAGATGTAGCTTTAACTTACATAAATGAAAATAACTGCGATCATGAAAAACAAGACTGAACCGTGACCAAAGTGATGAAAAAATGTCTCCTTGAAGAATTGACAGAATGGTGAGGGTGGGTGCGGCGTGGGGGTGGAATGGTTGCGGTGTGGGCGCACCTGAATGGAGAAGGAGAAGAATAATAAAGGACAAGCAGGGAGGAGTAGGAGAAGAAGTGCAGGTGAAGATGGAGAGGATGAAAAGAAGTGGAGGTGGAGGTGAAGAGGGAAAGGAAGGAGGAATAAAAGAAGTGGAGGTGGTGAGTGAAAGGAAGGAGGAATAAAAGAAGCAAGGAAGCGAAAGACGAGAAGGAGGAGAAGGAAAAGGAGGAGGAAAAGGAAAAGGAGGAGGAGGATGGGGTGGGAGTGGAGAAGGAGTGGTGGAAGGAGGAGGAAGGTCAAGGAAGTACAAAGAGGTTTAAGAGGACTGCCACTTGATTTCGTGTTGAAGGAGACTTGCCTTTTACTCTTGAACTCGTACAGGAAAATTATTTTTATTATCATTATATTATTATTATTATTATTATCATCATAATTTTTAATACCTTATTGCATATTTCTTATTACTGTAGACTTTTTCTATGCGTTCCCCCCCTCTCTCTCTCTCTCTCTCTCTCTCTCTCTCTCTCTCTCTCTCTCTCTCCGTAGGATCAAAAACGGGTGAATAAACAAACACAAGAATGTACAGAGAGAGAGGGGGGGGCGGAGATAATTAGGTGGACTGAAACACAGGTGGGAGGAATAAACAGTTAAGTCAATAGATAAGGGAAGCCAAGTAGATGGAGTGGAGGGAAAAGAAAAGGAGACAAAGAGGTGCCGAGGAAAAGATATGAGGATAAAGAGGTGCCGAGGAAAAGATATGAGGATAAAGAGGTGCCGAGGAAAAGATAAGAGGATAAAGAGGTGCCGAGGAAAAGATAAGAGGATAAAGAGGTGCCGAGGAAAAGACAAGAGGATAAAGAGGTGCCGAGGAAAAGATAAGAGGATAAAGAGGTGCCGAGGAAAAGATGGGAGACCAGGGATAACTAGGCGATTAGAAGCACAGGTGAGAAGAGAGGGACAAACAAGGAGATGGGCAGGTAAATTACGAGACGCAAACAGGACAAGAGGGAAGGTGAGATGAGGTAATAAGAAAAAATAAACAGGTGGGTCGGCAGGTATGAGACAAAACGTAAAAAAAAAAGGTTGGAAAAAATGGGGCATGATAGCAGGTGTGATGAGATAATTAGGTGGGAAGAAGCACAGGTGGGAGAATTAAACAGGTGAAAAGAATTAACAGGTGGGAATAATTAACAGGAGAGGAATACATAGGTAAAAGGAATATGCAGGTGCGAGGAAAGGACAGGTGAGAGGGATAACGGTGTGCAGGTGAGAGGAATACAGGTGTGCAGGTGACAGGAACATACAGGTGAGAAGAAGTAACAAGTGAGAAGAATTAATGAGATGAATATACACATGAGAGTATTACACATTTGAGGAATAACTGTGTGGAATACACAGGTAAGAAAAATACACAGGTGAGAGTAATAGACAGGTACAAAGACAATAAACAGGTAGCAGGACCGGTAGGCGAAGATACAGACAAATGAAGTTAGGGGTGGAAATAAATTTAAAAAAAAAAGTTGAGTCTACGTGGGTCTGTCATCAACGCAGCTCCAGGAGTAAAGAATATAATTAAAGGTCAGGTGTCCCCGGTAAATAAGACACTGGGATAACCATGAAGTACCACGAATAAGTACACGTTTCGAGGCGCCTTAAGTTCAGTGACAAGAAAATGGGGTAATCTTAGGACGTTAGCAGCTCAGATTCCTACAATTTCTCTTTCACATATTTTGTTTACTTTATGGTTCTAATAGAATCACTGTTTTTATTTATTGCTAGTTTTCTGGGAATCGAGCGGCAAAATATTCAATCACAATTACTACGTACAGCTAGAGTATAGTCGTTAAGATTCAGTGCAACATAAAGTTTTCAGGCTAATTCCATTGAGATTCAGTGCAACCAATTCTATCTCGACTCACCTGAATGAAAATTTGAAAACTCATGTACACATTTTTCTTCTCCACCCGTTCTTACCCATAATGATCATAAAAACCTCCTTCTAGCAAACCCTCTCTTACAATATATTTCCCGACTCCTCTTTAACCCTCCATTAAGTACTTCATAATGCGGGGTGGCTCCAAAGATTAGTAAAATTATATGTCGGTATCATCAAAATAATAATATAGATGCTTCAGTGAGACTTATGACAGTGCATTAATTGCGCTATTTTTCCCCCAACTTAACCCACCCATGTACTGTACACACACACACACACACACACACACACACACACACACACACACACACACACACACAAAAGAAAACAATAACACACTTCTCAAAAGTAATAAAAAACTTAAACATCTACTCCTACCTGCGATAAATATTTCCTTCTCACGTTTACCCTCATAAGTTCCTCCATGAATAGTGAAATAAAAAACAATATAAACAGCGACGACAATTAAAATAAAAAGGGTAAATGAATAACTTGACCTACCACCACCAGTAATTTTCGTCCTCCAATCAGCCTCATGAACCTGGCACACGAAGTCAGAACAAACACAATTCTCGACGCGCATACCCACTGTTGTCTAACCCTCCCCATAAAAACTACGCTTATTACTCCACAAACTTCAGTAATTAGTTTAAATATGCAAAAAAAGTGGCGGCGGAGTAGGAGTGGTGGTGGTGAGAGGAGGGGAGGAATGGGTGGGGATGGTTAAGGATGGAGTGATGGGTGGAAAGGCGATGGCTGGATGGATAGAATGAAAGAAGGGAATGACTGGCAGAATGAACGCTAACAAATCGAAAAAAAAAAAAAAGACGAAATGAGAGACATAAAGATGTGTGTGTGTGTGTGTGTGTGTGTGTGTGTGTGTGTGTGTGTGTGTGTGTGTGTGTGTGTGTGTGTGTGTGTGTGTGTGTGTGTGTGTGTGAGAGAGAGAGAGAGAGAGATATATATATATATATATATATATATATATATATATATATATATATAGATATATATATATATTAACATTTTTTCCATAAACAGTTATCAGAAATTGTAAGGATGCCTACATGATACGGCATTTAGGGGCTGAAAAAGAAAATAATAATAAAGGAGCAAGGAGGGGACGTACCTAGATAAAACAGAATATAACTCTTAGATATCGAAGCAGAAAACGGGAATGGGAGGAGAGAGGGAGAGAGGGACTTTGATAAAACAAGGTATCATGAACCACTGACTGTAACAGAAAACCGGGAATGAGGGGACACAGGCGAGGGAGATGGATCAACTTAAAAGTGAAACATGCAATACGACCTTTAGAGAATGAAACAGACAAAGGGATATTCAGGGGACGAAGGTAGGGGGGGTTCTTGAATGAAACACAAAAATACGACACTGAAACGGAAAACGGTATACGAGACAGACACAGGGAGGAGGCTTAGATAAAACCTGTGACTACAACCCTTACACGCTAAAACAGAAAACGTGAGACAGGGACGAGAGCGGCAAGGGAGACTTAGATGAAACACGGCAGGCCTTGATGACTCGTTAGCCGAGGGTGGTGTATTGTGTTTTTGGTTGCAGATAAACAACTAGATCGACTGCAGAACGAACAATGGAAAGATTTTAGCCAGGATCTGTGTGTGTGTGTGTGTGTGTGTGTGTGTGTGTGTGTGTGTGTGTGTGTGTGTGTGTGTGTGTGTGTGTGTGTGTGCGCGACTTCGTTCCTTTCTCTCAGTTTCTCGTTATCTCCATTTTTGCACAAGTTCAATCCCTTCTTGCATCCACCCTGAGCTCCCTTCTCTGCATAGTCTTCTTTTTCCTTTTAGTTTTGTCTTGTCACTCCTCACTTTGTCAGCCTGTTTACCATCTCTCTCTCTCTCTCTCTCTCTCTCTCTCTCTCTCTCTCTCTCTCTCTCTAAAATCCATATAATTAACCAACAGCATAATTCAACGTAACCTAATTATGACAGGGGAGAAAATAATGACACCTGTTTGCATAAAAAACTAATTCACAAATAACTCCTCCCCCCAAAAAAAAATAAATTAAAAAAATACTCCGTCTCCCCCTCCCAAATTCGGCAGCCCGTCAGCGTCCCTTTAAATTACCATATTATTAGTTTTAGGGTAATTACAATCGGTATTATTAGTAAACATAATTAGCAGATACCAGGCGCCATCACTCCTGGGTGCTGATGATCACAATAAGAGTGCTAAATAATGCAGTAATTAGGAGAGGCGGGGAACAGGTTGGTGCTGGGATGGGATGGGACGGAGTGGGACAGTGACGTGTGTGTGTGTGTGTGTGTGTGTGTGTGTGTGTGTGTGTGTGTGTGTGTGTGTGTGTGTGTGTGTGTGTGTGTGTGTGTGTGTGTGTGTGTGAGGAAGGGGGCAAGTTGATCCTTATGGGCACACACACACACACACACACACACACACACACACACACACACACACACACACACACACACACACACACACACACACACACACACACACACACACACACACACACACACACACACAGTTTACATAAAAAGATGCATACTGTAATGTACACAAATGAGCAAACACACAGTTGTACAAACACACAACCGTAAAAATTACACGCACCAACATTTCTTTATATAGCTATGCAGGCAAATAAAGCTGCCATACATGCATGAATACATAACACATTCATAAATACATACACATATACAAAGAAAAAACATACACACACAATACAGTCATCACACACACACACACACACACACACACACACACACACACACACACACACGGTGGTTGGTATGATCACGGTAATTAAAAGGAACAGGAGAGAGAGAGAGAGAGAGAGAGAGAGAGAGAGAGAGAGAGAGAGAGAGAGAGAGAGAGAGAGAATGGGTTGGAAGAGACACGTCTATGGGAGGGAGTGGGGTAGGGGGGTATTAGCGGGAAGGGAACGAGGGGAATGGAAAAGAGAGGAGGCAAGGGATGTGGAGGGGGGGAAACCATACGGAGAAGGAGCGGGGAAAGAATCGCCACTCGAAGGGAAAGGGAAAAGGGGAGACAAGCGGGAAAAAAGGCAGAGATGGTGGAGAGTGGAAGCGGAAAGGACACCAAAAAGAAGAGGGGATCAGAGGGGAAAAGACAATACTAGAGGGGGAAACGCGGAGGTGGAGGAGAGGAAGAGGAAAAGGAACGGGAGAGAAAGAAACACCAAAACGTATGGAAGGGGGTGAGGGTAATGGGAGGAGAAACAGAAGGATGGGGAGCGGGTGGGCTACAGAGAGAGCATGGGTAAAAGAGGGAAGAGATGAAAAGTGAGAAAGGGGAAATGGAAAAGAGAGGGACAGAAATGGAATGAAAGGGGAAGAAAAGAAGGGGCAGAAGGAGATGGGAAGAGATGAGTGGTAATGGGAAGGTGGAAGAGGAGGGGTATGAGACAGGCGGAGAGAGAAAGAAATAAGGTAGGTGAGATGAGGGGTAGGAGTGATAAGCCAAACAGCAGAGAAGAGAGTGCAAATATGTGGGTGGAAGTGGAGAGTTAGAGGAGAGGAAGGACGGGGGAGACAAGGGACGGGGGAGAGGGGAGGGCGGGAGCGAATCAGTATGTGGATGGGTGAATGGGGAGAAGGGTGAGGGCGTGTAGGAGGGGTAGGGTTGGAGAAAGGAGGGGAGAAATGGATAGGAGGGGAGAGATTGGGGAACGGAAGGAAGGGAGAGAAAAGGGGTAACGGAGAGGAAGGAGGGAGGGGGAGGGATGGGGAATATGGAAAGAGAGAGAGAGAGAGGGGGGGGGGAAGCAGGGAGGAAAACGTGTCGTCATGGTGACCAAAGTGGGCAGTTGCGGCCTCTCTACAAGGCACACCGGGGTGGGTATTGAACGCTGCTACCCCGGTCACTAACGCTAGTCCTCACACACTAACTCACACTACTTAACCTCACTCACTCTACACTAACTCACTATAACTCACACTATTTCATTCAGTCTACCTCATACCGACTCACCCCACTTCACCCACTCTACCTCACACTGCCTCATTCACTCCAACTTACACTACTTCATTCATTCTACTTCGCACTTACTTCACTCAGCCTGCTTCATGCTACGTGACTCACTCTAGTTCACACTGTCACTCTACTACAGACTACCTCATTCACTACCTCTCTACTTCACACTACTGTACGTCTCACTCTACATCACACTACCTCCACCTCACACTAATTCATTATTACAACCTCTACCTCTCCTTCACTCACTCTACCTCAGCAAACTAAAACAAATGAATGATTTTGCCTGCTACGCTGATCCGTCACTCTACCTCACTCTCCACATCACAATACCTATTAATCCTTGCTTTATCACAGGCCATCATCATCACCTTCACCACCACAACCATCATCTTCATCACCATCATAATCATCATCATCCCTATCTGTAACTATTATATGGGATGGTAACAGGAATAAAACTCGTCATGGTACTGAAATATAGTCTGTTATAGTTGTCAGTGAAGTACCATATCGATCTCTCTCATTACCACGGGAATCATAAATAACTGTCTACTTTAATTACATCTTCGTCATAGTTACCGTGTTTTTATCATTCATCTATAATTCACATTTTACGTATTTTCCTTTCAAGAAGAAAATCATTAATAGTCATCATTATTAATCTCCATCAATTAATAACCTTTAACAATAACAAACATCACGATTATCCTCACTACTGATTCGCCCATCAGCAACATTTTACCTTCTCTCTGTACCTTCCACTTTGCATTTTCTTTTCCTACGGCAAATGTCAGTCCTCTAACGCAAAGCACCTCTCGCTGGATGCGTCGTCGGCCAACAGGTACATAAATAAAGGCAACATCCTGATTACTGTTACATTTATGCATCTGCTACAGCTTCCATCTGTCTATTTTTTTCCCTGTCAGTCCACTTTCCGTTTGCCAAAGCCAGCCCTCACAGGAAGCGGCGTTGGCTATTAAAATAGAAAGATCCATATCGTTGCCATCGTGCTCAGCCACCACAGGATGCAGTGTCGAATAATAGGTAGATTAGACACACGCGTCATCGGTATTATTATTATACTGAAAAAAAAAAAAACAATCATCTGTCTAAACATTTTTCTTTCTCTATGGCTTTTTTTATTCACATTTTTCTTTCTCCTCTTGTCAAAAACCGTCCTCCGTTTGCAAACCTACCACTCACAGGATGCGGCGTTCAAGATAACACAGAATTCATCATCAACCTCACTGTCGACTCATGCATTTATTACATTATCAATTCTTTTTTTTTTCTTTTATCTCCTACCTATTCGTCGGTATCAGCCTCCACAAGTTACAGTGTCAGGAAGTAAATTGGAGAGACTCAACCGCACACCAACTTCACTATCGATTCCCGCATTTGTTACATTTCATCTTTTTCTCTGTGACACTCTCTCTTTTTCCCCCCTTTTTCTTTTTTCTCCCTGTCAAAGTCTGTCCTCCTCTCTGTTGCCTGCCTGTCTTTCTCCCTCCCACCCCGTAATTCATTCAAACTCGTTGTGTCATTCCGAATATCCCTCTCCCTCTCTCTCTAACTACGTTTCTGTCTGCAGTGTAGCTTTCTATGTCTGTCTTTCTGTCGCTCTCTTTTCGTGTATGTTGTTACTCGTCCAAGTTTTTATCAGATCAGCACATTTATTCTCTCTCTCTCGATCAAACTTGGCATAATTTCGCCAACTCTCTCTCAACTGCTTTCCCCATAATTTCATCTCTCTCTCTCTCTCCCTCTCTCTCTCTCTCTCTCTCTCTACTGTATGTATATGTATATATAAATAAAATATATGCATAGGGAGATGTATGTACGCATTTATCTCACATTGCACCTTGTATTTATCACCTTTTAAGCAAAAGCAGAATTAGATACGAAACGTAAAAGGAAGATTGATTCCTGGTAAGAGTAACAAGAAGTTGGTGTTGACTAAGATTCACGAAGACAAGCACTGCAAACTCCTCGTGTAAGTCAAGCTGCTCTCTCTCTCTCTCTCTCTCTCTCTCTCTCTCTCTCCTCAAACTTGCCATAATTTCAACATCGACCATTCCTCCCTTTCCTCTTCCCTCTCTCACTGTCTATATCTGCTTGCCTGTCTACCTGTCTGTCTGTCTATCTACGGTATGCTCTTTGCTATACTATTCTACAACTTCTCTAATAATAAATCCAGACCACCACGAAAGAACCATAAGGAGCATTTGGTCTGTGTATCTGTATAACTCCCCCAACTTCTCCCTCCTTCCCTCTGTCTCTCACTCTCTCTCTCTCTCTCTCTGGTGGGCGTGCTGTGTGTTTGGACGGAGTCATTGGCTGGTATGATTAGCACCGATCGGAGGTTAAGGAAGCCGGATTGGTTCATGACTGGATGTAAATGTGGATGGAGTGGTGGATGGATGGGTGGATGCATGGATGGATAAGCGGTTGGTGGAGAGGTGGCTGGCTGGATGGATGGATGGATGAATGAGTCGATGATGAATGAATGGATGGATGGATGAATGAATGAATGAATGATTGAGCGGATGGATTAATGAATGGATGGATGGATTAATGAATGGATGGATGGATTGATGAATGGATGGATGGATAGACAGAAGGACGGATGAATGAATGAACGAATGAATGAACAGGTGGATGGACTGGTGAACGAATGAGTGGAAAGATGAAGGTCGACTGGATGAATGTAGATGGGGATGGGGTGGACTGCTTATGGTGGATAGGCAACTGGATGGATGAGTTGATTAATGGATAGGAAGATGGTTGGGTGGATAGATCAGGAAGGATGGATAGGATGAGGTAGACACGTAAATGGATTATTAGTAAACACATTTTTAGTTGTAGGTGAATAGGTACGTGGATGAATGGATAGGTGAGGTTCTTTGGATAGATGGAATGATGGGTTGATAGCGTGCAGATGAGCTGGATAGGTTGAGTGTCGGATGGGTCAGTGGTGGTGAACACGTTTTCGGAGTGATGGACATTTGGCAGGATAGGTGAGTGAGTGAATCAGATGTATTAAATGGGGATGAATGGGTTAATGGACTCGTGGATGGGTTGATGGATCGATGGATGGAAGAACAGTGGGACAGGCGGAAGGGTGGATAGGTGGATTGAAGGTTGAGTGGAAAGCTGGTTGGACAGAGGGATGAGTGGAAAGGGTGTGGGTGGGATGGATTACTGGCGGATAGGATGAAGAAATGGAGGGTGAGTGGAAATGACGTCAGTGTGATTGGACGGACGGATGGTTGGGTGGACAGGTGGAGGGTGTGGTGAATAGGTGGAGAGTCGGATGGATAGGGGAATGACTGGATGGTGGATAAAGGTTCGGATGGACAACGTATAAATGGAATGAACAGGCAGGGAGAGGGATAAACGTGGAGATGTGATGAATAGGTGGTGGGATAGATGGATGATATTGGGATGGATGGTTAAGCTGATAGAAGACTAGATAAGAGGTGGATTGGGCCGACAGGGTTGCAATAGGATGGCAAGGTGCAGCTGAGCAAGACAGAACGATACAGAGATAAATACAAATAGATTGATAGACAGACAGACACAGAAAGATGGATAAGTAGAAAGATACAGATATACATATACATGCATGCATACATACACACATAAACAGAGAGAGAGAGAGAGAGAGAGAGAGGCAGGGAGGTAGGAGTGGGGAAGGGAAGAATTGATTGATATCGTGAGGAAATTAATTAAATTTTTTGGATTTCTGAGAAGGCAGGTGTAATAATATGAAAGGCACGATGCAAAATGAGAAGTTTTCAATCCCACCAGGGGCATGGAAGAGGGGTAATACCAGGTGGAGATAAAGAAAGGAGATAAGAAGAGGGGAAGAGAAGCGGCGGAAGAGGGATGGAATTGAGAGGAGGAGATGAAAGAGAAGGGGAACAGCGAAGTGAAAAAGATAAAAGAGAAGATTGGATAAAGAACAAAGAGGAGAACGAAACTGCAATTATAATGAGTTAAAAAATGAGTAGAGAAGAAAGAAGAGGAATGGGAGAGAGAATAAAGCAGAAGATAATGATAAATAAACAGGTAGGGAGGATTTTAAGAAGAGACTAAGAAGAAGAATTAGAGAAGCTGAGAAGAAATAAGGGATATAAGGAACTGCATAAACGAGAAAAGAAAAAAAATTGGCTGAGGAGGAAAAAAAAGAGATCAGGATAAAACATGGAAAGGTGAGAGATGATGGAGGCACAGAAATGGAGCTGGAAAATGGAGACTATAAGGAGGGAAAATTTGAGACGGGGAGGAGAAAAGATGACATGAACAGCGAAAACGAAAATAATAAATGAAATGGACAGATTCAAGGATGTAAGATGAGTGAGACATAGAAAAGATGATAAAGCAATAACCGGGAACCTAAGATAGATAATAAGAAACAGGTAACACGAGAGAACAGAATGAATTAATGGAAGAGAATGTTGCTGAGAAGAAAGAAGGGGAATAGGGAACTGAGAAAAAATAAAAGGAGAAAATTTAAAATAAAAAGAAAGGAGAGGGAAAACTGATATGAAAGAAGGGGAATGGGGAACAGAGAGAGAAAATCAAATAAGATAATCAAAGAAAAGAGAAATGGCAGAAAACCGATATGAGAGAGAGAGAGAGAGAGAGAGAGAGAGAGAGAGAGAGAGAGAGAGAGAGAGGGTGAATTAAAGAAAAATACTGAGAAAAGAGGGGAAAAACTGACATTTTAAAGAAGGGAGGAGACAAATGAGGCAAAGAAAAATGAAATGAGGAAACGAAAGAAAAAGAAACAATGAAACGGCAAACACGCGTGAAAGGGAAGCGAGAACGGGGATAGATAAAGGGAATAAGGGAAGCAGATGATATTGGAAATAGGAAACCCCGAGAGAGAGAGAGAGAGAGAGAGAGAGAGAGAGAGAGAGAGAGAGAGAGAGAGAGAGAGAGAGAGAGAGAGAGAGAGAGAGAGAGAGAGAGAGAGACTAGTTACTATTCCCTATCATTTATAATCCAGGGGTTCGAAGACTACCAATGAAGAGATGGGTCTCCATTTCACTGCCTCCATCCCATTCTCTCTCTCTCTCTCGAATTTCATTATCTCACCTTCCTGCCCCTTCTTTCTCCTTCGTGGCTTCTCTCTTCCTCTACCATTCTTTACCTTTCCTCTTCTTTTTTCTTACTTTTTATTTTAACCATATGCCATCGTTTCTTCTCCCTTCTTACTTACCTCTCCTGTTAATTTTCTCTCTTTTGTCTCCTACCTTTTCATTATCCTTCTCTCTTTCCTCCTCTACACGTACTTTTTCTATCATTAAATTCCTTAACTTTTACTCCAAAACTTCCATCTATGTACTTTATCATCGTTACCTCTTCGTCTTTCCCATTTCTTTCATACTTTAGCATTCTCTCTCCTCGTTATCGGAATCGTCGTTTGCTCTCTCTCTCTCTCTCTCTCTCCTACCATCATTATCGGAGCCATCTTCTTTACTCCCGTTACGTCTCTCACCGTCATCATTTGCATGGCGGGTCCTCATCAATAATGCATACATGACCTGGTCTCACCTTGTCCCCGAACTCTGACCCGGGCCCTAATGCTGACCACCTCTGCAGGGGTCAATGTGCTTTTTAATTTTACCGAAGGACTCTACTCTGTCTGGAAATTACCCTATTTCATATATTTTTTTTTTTTGGGGGGAGGGGGGTATCGCCTAACGCGGGATAATTTTACAAGACTTAACCCCTTGCATACGATGACATGCTTTCTATTTATTCCTGCGACTTCCACACGACCGTACTCAGGTCAAGAAATACATCATCGTAGTGAAGTGGTTAAAGAAAGCTACCTCCCAGTCCTACTCCTCGAAAACTCTTGCTCCAAATGCTAAGTACAATTGTCTGGAGAAAGTAAGAATGAAAATTTGAGTTTGTTATCGCACTAAAGGGTCAAAAAAATATCTAGGGCACCAATAAAGTCGAAACAATAATATGTATGATTTAGGATGGGAATAGAAGCACTTTAACTTTATTACACCTTACCAAGGACGATTATATTTATTTACAGAAACTCACCGCAGCAAAAAATCACCCCTTCAGCCCGAAGACATCCCCCGTAGTCTATTTTTGCTCTCCCCGTACAATTTTCCTCAGCACTGGAAAGGCCTATATAAATGGTGGAGTCAGATGTAGCCTTCATTGACCTCGTAAGCCCCACGAACCCACGCCGTATTTTGATGGTTTATTCTGGCTACTTCAGAGGATTTTACTCAACTCCTGAAAAATCCTCTACCTTGGAAGGGGATAATGAGGGCTGGATATATAACCCTTCCAGCCCGAACAGTTTCTTCAGAGGCAAATTAAATCATCTGGGGACAACAAGAATAAAATAAGTACCGGTAGTAACTGTACACCAGTGGTTAACCTCTTTTCAACGAACGCAATATTTTCATCCCAGTTCTCCCCAGATAATTTTATTCAGCTTGGGAGTAGCTTTTCGATCTGGAGGGTATATATATATATATATATATATATATATATATATATATATATATATATATATATATATATATATATATATATATATAACTTCCACTGACTGGGCGAGCCCGGGACGTCATTTTCATTTTATTCTTGTAATTTCCTGACGATTATATTCAGCTTTAAGATACTTTTTTCTCTTCTTAGAACTGGAGAATCAGACAAAGCTTTAAAATCCACTCAACAAGAGAGGCATTTCAGGGTTGACTAAAATCGTGTGAGAGGTTTTTCCAGGGTTGACTAAAATCGTCTGGTACCAGCAAGAAAACACTAAAATGGACATCAATCCGATTCAAAGCGGTCAACAACATCACTAGGTGGTGAGTGGCGGTCTCTGCTGATTATACTCGTCTGACCTCAGCAACAGCAGTTTGAGAAACCCGTCGTCGGGCTGAACTTATTTTTCTTACACTGCAACTGGGGGAAAAGTAAGTTTGGAATTCCTGACGGTCATCTGCGGAACGCCTATGGTTATTAAAGATGATTAGCCTGCAGCCCACATTACAAAAGGCAATTAGCAATGATAACGGAGAGGATAAACAAGTTCTACCTTTCTTTCGAGCTTCAGAAAGTATCGTCCTAAATAAGGCGACTTCCAATTCTTATTTAAGTTTCATGCATACGACCGAAAGAAACAGCAAGTAAGCAGCTACGGGAAGAAGAGCGCCATCAAGTTGTAGGGTTCAATACCAACGAGGGATCATTGGAAGGAGCATACTCAAAGGTTGTGAATTTCAGAACGAGGTGCGATGGCTGAACCCAGTGTGTGTAGGTTCAATGCTGCGGGTAGTGGTGAATCATGAACATAAACAACAGCGAAGATTTACCATTAAGAATATCCTGATTTTCTTATATTTTCTTGCAGCTGTAGAAATAAAGAAGAGATGGGGTACAAGTGTTTGGAAAAAAAAAATTAATTAGGCGCTGACCAGTGAAAATTGACGGATATTTGATGCAGCAGACATGTAGGTAATTGAGACTTCCTTTGTTTTACGTTAACTGGCTCTCAGAAAATCAGTAGCAAAACTCGCAAAATATATAACAATTAGACTATACCATATTTTCTTTTACATTACGACGTCTTCCAACTGACACTCACATACTTGAGACGAATAGTTTATATATACACAGATATTATATACGGTATACACTATATATATACTGATGTGTAATTCCGAGATTGTTTTATATTAGATATATTCATTCCCATATACCATTCCTGGAAATATACATGGGGAATTGTATAGTGTATAGCTATATGGAAAATGACAGTTCTGATTAAAATTTTGTGTCCGTATAAAAGTATATGGTTAATAAGAATAAAAATAAGATTCCTTCCTGTCCTATAAATTCATATCGGGCGAAGCATCAGACGTGGAATATGCTGAAAATACCTTACTTGAATGGGCACGGCGTCTGAAGCCAAGGTGTGAAATGGACTCCACAACCTAATATCGTAAAAATTGCACCTTGAGAGAGAGAGAGAGAGAGAGAGAGAGAGAGAGAGAGAGAGAGAGAGAGAGAGAGAGAGAGAGAGAGCGCTCTACCAGACGAACCGAAGCAATGAGAGGGAAATGTAGACTTCATGAGTTTTAAAAATGAAATGAGCGTCAAGAAGAAATTATATAAAGAGATACTGACAGACAAGCAGACAGGTACACTGATACAGAAAGGCACAGATAAATAACGAGATATAGATAACCAGAGAGACAGCTAAGCGGCTAAATAACTAGATACGCAGATTGACATTTACACAGCTACCTAGATAAAAAAATAAGACAGATAGATAGACAAAGATAAACTGACAGATAGATAAACAGGTAGATAGATAGACAGATATAGATACAGACACACAGCTAGTTAGACAAATAGGATGAAGGATAGATACTGAGACAGACGGACATGAAGATCCATAGAGAGAATGAGAAGGAGAAAGGATATTACCTCTCCACCGAATCTCAACTTCATAAACCGAAATCTGGTAAGTACGGGTAAACTTATAGAAAAGAAAAACTCCCACTTTATAGACTTTTAGCCTTTAATCTTCTGGTTATTCTGGACTGATAAAAATGTGTTAAAAATCTGATGAGCAAAATGAAAATGTAATAAAACACTTCACTCCGTTGACGCATTTTTGTTAATAAAACACTTCACTCCGTTGACGCATTTTTGTATCTTTTTTTTTTTTTTTTTTTTTTTTTTGGGGGGGCCCCGACTCAAACAGTTTTACTAGGCTTAGGAAAGTCCCCTCGTACTGCAAGGGTTAATGAAGGCTACCACTAACCCCACAAGTTTTATTAAAGTCTGTCCTACACCCAATCAACCCTATAAAGGTATGAAGAATTAAATAAGGAATACATCAAATTGAGGAAGCCAGTCTGCAAATTTTTCTGGCCACTTTCTGAGAACAATCTGCAAAAAAGTAAGAAGACAAAGAAAAAAACATGAAATTTTTAACATTTGACGTGATGTACAATGAAAACGTGATTAAAGAACAGAATAGAGGGTAGACTATTTTGTTCCCTCTTCATTTTTACCTCTGAAACTCGAATATCCCCGCCTTAGGTAGTAGTTCCTGCATGGCCACTCCACCAGCAGCAGCAGGTTATTTGATCCCATTACGATTCTTCCCGACGCAATATAGACCAAATGGAATGCCAGGTGAGAATCGCTGGTTTCCTTTCTTAGCGGTGGGTTCGACAGGTATAATTCCAGGATGTTGGGAATTTAATAGGGAACTCGTGAAAAGTTCCTGAGGTTCGGAATTAGGCGTAGAGGGAAGACGAGGCGACGATATGGCAGCAATTTCACGCTTATGAATACGAGTTGGAAATTAAATGTCTAGTGGGGATCGAACCAGCGCCCCTCTGAACAAAGCGCCTTAGCCACTTAGTCAAAGGCGATGTCATCATTATCTTTAGGGGGGTCTAATCGCGTCCCCCCATACAATATTACACATGAGCAGGCTGTGAATATCTGGTAGGGATCGAACTACCGCCCCTCTGAACAAAGCATAGCATACTTTAGCCGCTGAGTCAAAGGAGATCTCAGCTTTATCTTTTAGGGATTCGAACCTATGCCCCTCCACACATTACATTACTAAACTCGTACAAGTAGGAAATTAACTTCCTGGTATCTAGCGGGAATCGTAGTGGGGTCCCTCAAAACAAATGAAACTTAGCTGCTGAGTTAAATATTTATTCCTCCTAGTTAAGTTTGGGAGACTAAAATTTGCACCTCTCTACACACGATTTAATACGAAAGGGAAAGAAATACACATGGATATCTAGCACGGATCGAACTGGCGCCCCTCTGGACAAAGCTCACCTCACCTCGGCTGCCAAATCAAACGTGATCTCATCTGTACCCTAAAGGGGAGTCGAAGCGGCGCCTCTCCACACATACAATTAAATCCTTTATTGCGCTGACGTCTTTGTATCCGATTTTTGCTCCGTGTACAAAAGGTTATTCAACTTATGCGCGAATTCTGAACTAAGAGAAAGTGACAATCATCAATCCCTCAGTACAAGAGCGCTCTACTAAGCTGAATAAAATCGTGTGACATTAGCAACAGCAAGATATGAAACAGACGTCACTGTAACGAAGCAGTAAAGCATGTTAGTTATATCTTAAGGTGGGGATCGAACCTCCACACTTCTGAACATACCATACTCCATCTAGACCACCGAGTCAAATGAGATTCGTCACCTGGGAAGCCGTCTAGCGCCTTTTCCCTTTCAGTTTATTTCTACGGTATTTATAAGAACTATATCGATATTTAAAAGAATATGAGAGGCATACAAGAGAATGCTATGGTGATACATATTAAACCGCTTAAGAAGAGGTGTTAAAAAGTCTCCTACCTATTGAAAACATATTGCATTATCTTAGCCGCTGTACCAAACATGATATCCTTTGACCCATCTAACTAGCCACATATTAGCTATTTACTTTTTTACACATTTCTACCAACATATCTCAGTTCAATGCCAGGCTTAGTATGATGGGCCATAAAACACCATATCAAGTGATCAACACTAATACTATAAATGAAATACATTGCGTATCTTATAAATATCTTAATTATATACATAAGCACAATAATTACTAACAGATAATGAGTTGACGATATTAACCAATATTATAGTTTTACATACGATGCTAAAAAAACATTAAACTTGAAAATCCAACTCAAGATAACACATAATATAGATATCAATTAATTTTATATGAATTTACAAGGACTTGACTGAAAGTAATTTTAAAGAAATGAGATTTGTGAAACAAGCATAAAATACTTTTAACCAGTCAGTACTCACCACACCTTCATGAATTCTGGTTGACTACTGTTTATAACAAAAAATATATATATAGTTATACGAAAGCTGATTCTAATTTACAAAGCATAAAAATAAGCAAATAAATATATATAGCTCAATAAATAAGGATGTTGCTGTAAAATCCCTATACAAAGACAAGGAGAGTACATTTACCTGCAAGTGATGCGAGGCTGATTAGGTGTATTGAAGAAGGTGAGGGCTGATGCTACAACACACTCAACACGTGATCTTGCAATCTTCTCTCTCCCAGTGTGTGTCTGTGTGTGTCTCGCCGGGATGTGTTGAACGATCAAACTTATATGTGACCGAGTAGTAAGGCTGGCCGGCGCAAAAGTGTCACCTTAAGCTTTATTTCAAAATCTACAGAAACCTTCGCATTGCCCGAGTTTTATAGAAGAGCCACCGCATAGATTGTGTCCGTATCTCTCTCTCTCTCTCTCCTTTCTATCAAACTTTCATCAAATGGCTGGGTGGTGGGTTGATATGTTTAAGTTCTTCACCCCCTACCTCTGTCTCCCTTTCAGACTGGAGGGAATGATAAGCTTTGATATTACAATCTATGGAGCGAGTCTGTGTCTCATCAGTGAGAGAGTCTGTGCATCGGACGAGGTTGGGGGATATTAATATTACGTGTGTGTGTGTTTGGGCAAAGGAGTGACTATTTATTTTTTTCCCTTCTCTTGAACAGTTTTGAGGTATATATTATCACAAAGAAGTCCAAGGTTGTGTTTCCAGAAGACGGCTATGGATCTATGGCATACTAAGGTGATCTGTGATGGACTATGACACGGTTCTATATATATTAACTACCAAAAGGGTGAAACTCGTATGCTTTAGGCTGGGACAGAGGAATTTAACATTGATCTAAATATATATATGTAATATGTATACGACTCACAGCGAAAGTTAGTTAAAATATAAATATATTTATATATTTACTACATATACTTGATCTCTATAAGTTTCTCATCTAACAGTTATCAAAGTCCGATATATTCAAAAAGGTATATAATTATCAAACTACTCTTTTTCCTTGATTTGCATTATTTTCTTTTGTTTCTTCTTACGGAGGACAACAGGAAAAACGGCAAACTACCAGGCTAAGTCACATCGAACGGGAGAACATCAACTTGAGAGATTAAAAAGATGGATACGAGTGAAGGACATGAAAACCGGACGCTGAAGGTTGATCTACTAATTATATAAAGTTTCTCACCACGACACCGAAGAGGGGATGGTTGGCTGGGGAGACGACGATGATAATGAAACTGACGGTGGGCCTGACTACCTCTTGCTTACTTGCTTGCTTGCGTGCGTGTGTGTTTATTATATACCTTTCTGGCGTGTGTTAGGTACGGCTGGTTGGCTGGGGAGACGACGACGATGATGAAACTGATGTTGGCTTGATATAATCTCTTGCTTACTTGCGTGCGTGTGTGTGTGTTTTATTATCTCTTTTTGCGTGTGTGGGTGCTAGCGACGTGGCGGAATCAGACAGACACGTTCGCTGCTGTTGAGGGTACACAGCTCAGCAGACAGGTCTCTTGAAACGTGTGGCAGAAGACTCGTGGGACCGGCGTCACAGGAAACAGAGTGTGAGACTTGGAGGGTCGAGTTTTATCAAAGAGAACGCAACGAGAGGCTGGTTTTGCGAATAAGGAGAGCTGGTTGCTGGTTTGGGCTGCCTGGAGGAGAGCAGGAGATGGAAGACAGGAGCAACAGTAATAGGAGAGGGGAAACGGCGCCCGCTGAGCTTAACAGGAGAGAGACAGGGAAGAGAGAGAGAGGGGAGGAAAAGCGTCCGTTGCAAGTCCGTAGTGTCGTGGAATGGTGAGGTGAGGGGAAAGGCGCAAGCTACCTCACCGCGTCCGCTCCGCACCACACACTGAGCAACCTCCCTCCTCCGCCGGTCGCAACATCGCGGTGGGGGGGGGTGAGGGGAAGGGGGAAGGGGGGAATGTGTGAGGGGAGTCAGCGCACGAGGAGAGAGAGGAGGGGAAGTATTAGATAGGGTAGCAGGGCAGTGGGAGGGACAGACAGAGCGAGGGAGCCAGCCAGAACGAAGGGGACGAGCACAGAGCACAGTGGGATGTGAGAGGGAGAGAGGGAGGGAGGGAGAGAGGGAGGGAGGGAGGGAAAGGAGGAAGGGGAATGAGAAAGAGACGGGAACGATGGATGGGGGAGGAAAAGGGGGGGTTGGAGGGCTGTGGGATGAGGGACGGAGGGAGAGAAGGAGGGAAAAGGGGGGTTGGGGGAGGGAGAAAGGGACACGGGAACGAGTGGGGAGCGGGGGAGGAATGGACAAGTGGAGGCCAGTGAGGGGGAGGGGGAAGAGGGAGATGCAGTGAGAGCGATGTACATAACCTCTTTACAATTTCACATTATTCTGCTTATCCTTGGATTTTTTTTCTGTGTGTGTGTGTGTGTGTGTGTGTGTGTGTGTGTGTGTGTGTGTGTGTGTGTGTGTGTGTGTGTGTGTGTGTGTGTGTGTGTGTGTGTGTGTGTGTGTGTGTGTGTGTGTGTGTGTGAACTTAGGAACGTAAGAGGGAGAGACAGAAACACACAGATCCACACAGATGTCTGTCTTTTTTTCTTTTTTTTTAATTAATATCTAGTTTCTGTGTATCTGTTTTATCTGGCTGTTCTTTTTGAGCTTAGACAGGAGAAAAAAGAAATGGGAAATATGCAGAACTTTTAAATATATTTTTGTCTACATTCTGATCCGTTTATTTCCTTTTTATTCCTTTCTGAGTCTGTACATATTTGGAGACAAGAAAAGGACCTGGAGATAGCCCAGTAAGCTTCCTGTTGGACTGTCTGGTGTGTGTTTTGATTCTGTCTGTCTGTTTGTCTGTTTATCTACCTGTCTATCGCTCTATCTCCTTCAGCTGATGTCATAAGGCGGAGAAATCACTAGCAGAAAAGGCAGTAGAAATGGCAAAGGCAGTATGGTCTTATCTACCTTTCCATCCACCTGTCAGTCAGTCTATTTTTCTGCTCTTTATATTGCTATCTTTCGTTCCATTTTCTTTCAAGATACACGTACCCTCCTCACTGCGATTATGTTATTCTTTTCATCGATAATACTAAAATCGTCTAGCGCTGCAATAAACCACTAATGTAAGTCATCTGATTCTTAAGATTAACTGTTGATCTCTTACTTCCTGTTCTTCTCCCTTCCACGTCTTTCTATCATCTTTTCATTCATTTTCTCTTCTCTGTAATTACCATTTTTTACTTGTCTTTCTTTCTTCCCTATCTATACACCTAATCTTCATTTCTGTATTTCACTCTAGTTGTCTCTCTTCTCTTTATCTTTCTCTATCAACCATCCCTTCAGCTCACTCTTTCTTTGATTTCTCTCTCCTTACCTTTTTTTTTTTTTTTCCTTTTTTATCTTTCACTTCATTCCTTCTGTTGATATGTCTTTTACCCAAGTATCTTTCACTCTACTCTTTCTATCCAGATTCCGTTCAGCACTATCATAGGCATCTCTCTTTCCGCTTACAATCTCCTCATCTTTTATCTCTTTCACTCCTGTCTTGTTATGTGTCTTCTCTTTATCAGTTTATAACTCATTCCATTTTTTATGCCTTCTCTATATCCATCTATCTATATTTATTTGCCATCTAAAACACTTATTTACTTTTCTCTCGGCTTCCATTTATCTCTTCAATCGTTTCTTTCTACTTTCTCTACTATTTTTTACTCCTCTACTTCTGCTAGCTCCATCTACCGTTCTCTCTAATTTTCAATATTATTCTCTTTCAGCCAATCTTTATTTTTTATATTTGCTTCCCTGTTTTCATTTAATTTTCTCTTCAATTTTCTTTCGTTTTACCTTCTCCATTATATTCCTCTCTCTGTTTACCTTGTCTGACCTCCTGTCTTCACGTACCTGTATGCTTTCTTTTTCTTTTTATCAGTCCATCCTTCACTCCTCTCCCTGTTCAGTTCCTCCCTCCCCCCCCCTTCTATTTATCTCCATCTCGATCTATTTAGCAATCGGCCCTAATTTCCCTGTATTTTGCTCTTCATATCCAAATCCATCGCTTAATTTTTTATTTTGTCTTACTATCTCACTTTATCCACACTCCTGCATTCTCAGAGTCCGCAGTGTCCTTCAATCTGTCACTTAACATTTTCAACTCGTTCACAGCCTCATACCTCCTGTCTGTTTACGTTTTGTGTGGTCTCAGGATCTACCCCTTATTTACACATATCTACTTTCGTGTACCTCTTTTAGTCAATTTCATTCCTTTTCGCTTTCTCACTCGACTTACTACATTTGATTCCTCTTTACTTTCTTACTCATTCCATTAGTTTTCTCTTCGCTTTCTAACTTTTACTCTCTAAATGAATATATCAGAAAATTATAATATCTGTACATAATAAACAGTATGATTTACAAACTGTCTATTTCTAAAGCCTAATTCATAATCCGCAAATCTGTCGGGAAAGACTGAACCTCGCAATTATAATTCGAATACACTGTACTTCTAAAATAGAGAGAGAGAGAGAGAGAGAGAGAGAGAGAGAGAGAGAGAGAGAGAGAGAGATAGAGAGAGAGAGAGAGAGAGAGAGAGAGAGAGAGAGAGAGAGAGAGAGAGAGAGAAAGAGAGAGAGAGAAAGAGAGAAGATTCGAATGTTGTATCTTGTCACCGATCCTAAGAAAGAGTAATAATAATAATAATAATAATATAATGTGGAAGAGAGCGACGGCCCCTTGTATAGAGCCCCACCCCAACACGGAGGGGGCCTAAGTCCGTCTGACAATTTGCATAAAATGTGATGTTGAGTGAAGGAGGTTAGAAGGAAGTAGTATGGAGAGGAAAATTAAGGGAAAAATAGAGAATGGTGGAGGAAGAGAGAGAGAGAGAGAGAGAGAGAGAGAGAGAGAGAGAGAGAGAGAGAGAGAGAAATACCTACTATCATTTCGGCCGTACGTGCAATTAACGGCACAGGTGTGACTAAACTGTAATTTTTTGCATCATCTTACGTAAAGTGCTAAAAATTCCTACTATACTCCCTCTATTGCGTACTACCAGAGCCTATACCTTTCAGAGCCATTACGTTTTTTGGTGTTTATTCTTGGTACAACCAAGGAATTTATCTATGTCTTTAAATCGATGGCATTTTATTTTATTTTTTTCTTGCTATCTCCAATTTCATTGGCCTTAGAGATACTTTTCAAACTAGTAAAGGATGGATATGGCCTTCATTAACCCCTACACAACTACAGGTAGGCCAAAGCTGAATAAAATCGTCCAGTAATAACGATGAAAATAAAAAATAGCTCCTGGGATTGAAGAGGTCAAGATAAGACTAAAAGGCCATTCTCCATTAACCAATATACCCAGATGACCTCTTACTCGCCCTTTTTTTCCTTGTTATTTTTCGGTTTTTTCTTACCTTAGGACCAAATTTTCGAAATGGAGGAGGAGTTTGATACACACATCATAAATCCATTCTGTACGAGAGTCCTTTACTTGTGGTGAATCAAATCGTCTGGAATTTGGATAGAATTAACAAAAAAAAAAAAAAAAAAAAAAGGTCACCAGATACGACGTGTTAACATTTCTAGTACATCCTTATCTTTTAAAACAAATACATGGAAACGCCTTAAGATTTTATTCACGCCAAGAGATCCCCCCTTCAAAAAAAAAAAAAAAAATGAAAACGAAAAGGAAAAAAGAGGAAATTTAATAAAAAAAACAATTACTATCTATCTATCTATCTATTGCCAGACGCCTCAATCCCGTTTGGAGTGGCCACAAACAAATCGCCTCCAAGTCGCCCTGTCCCCCGCCATTTCACTGCCCTGCTCCCAACTCACACCCCCCTCTCTCATATAACTCTCCACCCCATCCCTCCATCTCATCCTCCCCCTCCCTCTTCCCCCCTCCACCTCACTCACATACACTCTCTTCGTCAGTCGTTCACCCTCCATCCTCTCCACATGGCCAAACCACCTCAGTGTGTTCCTCATAACGCTTCCTATCACATCCACATCCACACCACAACGCTCCTTTATATCCTCATTCGTCAGCCTGTCTCTCCACGTGACTCCACAGGCTCCTCTTAAATAACTCATTTCCACTGCTCTCACTCTTGACTTCATAAATTTCAAAACCCAAGAAAAACATATGATACAAACACATATGGGGAAAAATATTAAAGATACAAAATATTATACGTTCTGTAATAGTTAAATACAATATGCTCTTTACGTATTATATTTTGTAATGAGCTTACCTTCAGCAAAAATCCGTAAAAGATTAAGAGTATTAAGGATTATGTACATTTTATAACACTATATTTTTCTCCAATTTTTTGAGCTAAGGAAAAAAATGGATGTATATAAAAAAAGTATTGAAATATTACTTTATATCAGTAATAAAATATTTACCAAGGCTTGCACACTTTGCCCAAATTGGGTCTGCACTGGTGACAAAAATACGTATACACAAACATAATTAAAAACGTGGCTTATGACACCCCCCAGAGAGAGAGAGAGAGAGAGAGAGAGAGAGAGAGAGAGGATGGGGTCAAGCTTGAAATACACACACACACACACACACACACACACACACACACAAGGGGGAGGAAGGGGTGGTGCATGCTATGCATGCTATACACACACACACACACACACACACACAAATCACTCCCAAATCCGAGCGACCCAGCATTTTCTCTCTGCAGGCGTCCGTCAGCTTGGCTTTGTTGTGCCGTGCTAAACTTTTGACCCGGCGCTCATCCCGGGGTGAGGGAGTTAGTTTCCTATGCTAGGTCAGGGCCACGCGAATTGACTGCACTTTTTTTTTTTTGGGGGGGGGGAGGGGGGGAGAGGGGCAGGGGGCGTGAAAAAGATGTATAGATGAAAAACTGGAAAAAAAAAAACTAGTAATTAACTAAAGTACTCCTTTATTTTTTTTCTTTGCTCCAGAGGAAATACTGATGCACAGATGATACAAAGCAAAAACGATGTTAATATATCAGGAATTAATGAATCAGTGAACATGACTCCGCCTTTTTTTTTTTGGGTGGGGGGGGGGTATAAGAAACGGAAAATCTCGATGGTTATATGACAGGAAACAATTACGGAAATAAGAAGTGCTGAGGTTTTCATGACACGAGAGACAATAAAGAATAGACTCAGTGTTTCCTTTGACTGGTTTCATTTTGTTTCTCCATCATAGGTGGACGAAAAATATCAATCATTAGGTGATACAAAACGAGACGGGAACTGATTATCTTTTTTTCTAAATGGAGAAAAATAAAATAAGCGCAGATGATAACAAAGGCGGGACGGAAGACGCTGATGTTTTGATGATACAGGCAAGAATTAAGTAGAAATGAATTGACACTTTTCATGGAAACGAAAAATGGTGAAATTTTGATGATTTGGAAGGGAATTAACTCCCTCTTAATTTTAAAATAAAAGTAAAAGAACTGATACTAATATGAGAGGGAACAGAAGCTGAGTCAGTACAGTTATTTAAAAATCAGGAATAAAAAAATACTTTCAACAATTTTAGAGGGCTCAATTCGACAGCATCATCCAGATTTAGTATAATATGCCAAGAGAAGCTTTGTCCTCATAACCTCTTCACTCAGATGACGTATATTTTATTCTTGCTACCATTAACCAATTTTATCTAGGTCTGGATAGGCCCTTTACGGCGAAGTGTACACGCACTAAAGATTTTTTTTTTTTTTTTTTTAATCGGTCGTATACTATTTAAGCTGAGGCGTTAATCACTACCTCAATGTAGATGGGCGCACTTGGGTAATATTCATGTTGCCACCAGTCCCTTTTCTTCGGTTGAGGGAAAATATTGCAGTCACTATTAACAACATACCTCGTGTAACACTTTCACTGTTAAGAACTTGTCTACATTATATTACAAGAGTTACCTAGTAAAGTTCCACTGGTCCGTATTTAACAGTTTCTCTTAATTTACAAGTTCCGTGGAAAAAGTTTTGATATTTCAAAACACAACCCGAACAAATTACAACCGCTCGTATTGGATATGCTCATATATTTTCAAACAACACTAAGTCCCACGAAGAATACAGAAAACTTGCTTAATAAATTTCTAACGTCTCATATGACGCCGATTCGTAAGGTTATTCCAATTAAAAGTTGCACTGACGTAGACCTGACACACTGCAACACAATCAAGTCCACGGAAGATTGCAGACAAGTTGCCGACTATCTTCCACTGCCTTGTATAAAACTCATTCGCCAGTCCCCTCCAATTTACAGTTGGAATAACATAAATGAAATTGCTATGCTTTACAACACAACCCTGACTTATGAGAACCGTCCATTTTTAATAAGCTCAGAGATTTGTAAACACAAGAAAATACGCGGCAGATTAAACAACAGTAGTCTAGAAAAGTTCCAATAACTGCTATTAGGCTGATTCAACAATTCATCCCAATTTGCAATGAAAAATGCATGAA
Organism: Coenobita brevimanus; assembly: GCF_032717465.1. Lineage (NCBI taxonomy): Eukaryota > Metazoa > Arthropoda > Malacostraca > Decapoda > Coenobitidae > Coenobita > Coenobita brevimanus. Next base: position 39,537,055 of record NC_137063.1, read on the forward strand.
AGAAAAACGCTTATTTTAGAAAACAACTCTGACTTTATGAGACCGTCCGAAGTGCATACCGTAAATGGCTGTGGCACTATTTCCGCACAGTATAGGATGTATGGAAAAAGTTTTGATATTTTGGAAAGGAACCGTGACTTACAGGGTAGTATTCTAGCTGGTTTAGGGAAGTATGAGCACCTCTCCCTCATCTATTTATTTTGCTTATTATACATTGTTATCCATCTGCAGGTTAGTAAAGCGAAATATGTGAATACTTAAATACGTAAAAGAGAATAAAAATAAGTAGTATGCATAATAAATCGCTAAGAAAATGATGTTAGGGAGTCACCAACGCCAAGGAGCATACGGCTCACAATGAGAAGGTTCGGTATGGGTGAGGTGGATGGGTGTAACGCTATTTCCTCACACTAACTCAGCATCAGTGAACCAAGGATACAGGAAGACTTTCTCGGCTGAATACGTCGACGAGAATGAACTATAATTTACTCACTGAAGCTAGGGTTAAAACTGCCATCTCTCCATTTCGAATATTCAGTTTAAGAAGACACTAGAGTATATAAAAAAAAAAAAAATAATAAAAAAAATAAAAGCTTGACACTAGAGTATGTTAAAATAAGACCTTAACACTAGCGTATGTTAAAATAAGAGCTTAACACTACAATATTATGCTAACCGAGATCAAGTGTTGTGGAAAGGATACAAGGCTGTAGTATCGTCTTATTCTGTCACTGAGCGACGGGAAACAGATTGCAGAAGGACGAAAATCTTTTAGTTAGTCACTGAACTGCGTAACAAACTATGTCGCAACAAAATGGTAATATTTTCGATAAGCCTCTGACTGTCAAAGCAATCTATCATTTCTATTATCGTCAGAGAAATTGTGAAATATAATATCTAAGTCGGACCATCGCAGCGCAATGATTAATACAAGATGTCAAAATTTTTACAATTCAGAAAGCTGATTATTTATTTCTTGCCAAAATATATAATAATGTACTACGCAGAAACAATATAGCAATTATTTCTAGACACTGCGTATCAGTCCGATTATTTTATTTTTTGAGCAGTGAAAGAAATAAAGCAGAGGAGCAGAATGGATAATAAACGTACGAATGATGATGCATCATTATTATTATTATTATTATTATTATTACAATTATTATTAGTATTATTATTATTTACATCAATAAATCTAAGAAACTAAAGTCTGTGAAGGAAAACAATTGAAACATGCACAGACAAACTCTGCTTGGTAAAGTGAAGAGGAAGATTGCACATACGTGAGAAAACCTAGATGAAAAGGAAATGGAATAGCAGAAAAGACTGGAGAGAGAGAGAGAGAGAGAGAGAGTAACGCTGACACTGTTATAACCGTAAAGTGAAGTATAATGCCATGAGGTACACTAGAGTTCTTTCCCTTAACTTCGCCAAGGTTCTCCTCTTTTTGCAGCTAATTTCGCCCGGCTTAGTGGCAGAAAAATAGTGCTACGGCTCTGTCCTTTCCACAATAACAGTGCTACGGCTCTGTCCTTTCCACAATAACAGTGCTACGGCTCTGTCCTTTCCACAATAACAGTGCTACGGCTCTGTCCTTTCCACAATAACAGTGCTACGGCTCTGTCCTTTCCACAATAACAGTGCTACGGGTCTGTTCTTTCCACAATAACAGTGCTACGGCTCTGTCCTTTCCATAATAACAGTGTTACGGCTCTGTCCTTTACACAATAATAGTACTACAGCTCTACATCCTTTCCACGGCACTTATTCGTGACTTGCAGAATATTCTGATGTTAACTGCTACAACTCAGCAGTCAAGATCATAGGATAGTAACTACAGGCCACAAAAAAAAAAAAAAAAAAAAAAAAAAAAAAAAAAAAACATTCTTCTAACCACTTCACCCTGAGAACCTCTCTCTCTCTCTCTCTCTCTCTCTCTCTCTCTCTCTCTCTCTCATAACACCCACACATGCCTTAATTATCGCCTATTTTTTTTTCCATATTTTTTGCCCACATAAATAAAACCTTTCATTACAAGGAAAAAAACCTTCCATGCCCTTTCAGGTTTCTATCTTTGGGTTGCTATAGTGATGGTTTCAGATGGGGCTAAAAATAGGTGAGGGAGGGGTGGAGCACGGAAGAGAGGGGTGACGGAGGGAAAATGGGGGTAAAGGGGGGGGCGAGGGAGGGAAAATACAGGTAATGGAGGGGGGAAGAAGGGTAAACGGAGGTCATGGTGAGGTGATGGAGGGAAATGGAGGTAATGGAGGTGCGATGCAGGGAAAATGGGAGTAATGGAGGAATGATGGAGGGAATGTGGAGGGAATGGGGTGGTGATGGAGGGAAATGGAGGCAATGAGGGGTGATGGAGAGGAAATCGATTTAATGGAGGCTGATGGAGGGAAAATGGAAATAATGGAGGGGTGAAGGAGGTGAAATGTAGGTAATGGAGGGGTGAAGGAGGTGAAATGTAGGTAATGGAGGGGTGATGGAGGGAAAATGGAAGTAATGGATGGGTAATGGAGGTAATGGAAGGGTGACGGAGGGATATCGAGGTAATGGGGGTGAGATAGAGAATCAAAATAACGGGGGGCTGATGAAGGAAAAATGGAAATAATGGTGGGCGGGGGAGAGGGGCGATGGAGGGAAACGGAAGGTAACGAAGGGGTGATGAGGGGAAAATGAAGGTAACTATGGGATGATGGAAGGACAATGGAAGTAACGATGGGGGGAGGAAGGGGAAATGGATGTAGCAACGGGGTGATGCAGGGAAAAGGAAATAAAAAGGAGTGATCAAGGGAGGGGAATACAAGAGTGATGGAGAAACAGAAACAGGGGTGACTGAAGGAGAAGGCAGGAAGAGTTGATGGATACGAGGGTAACAATACAAAGGAGTACAAAGGAAAGCAAACAGCAACAAACCTGCTGGTCCTTCCGTGGGTGTGTAGTATGGGGAAGGATGGAACTAGCAAAACTATTCTATCAGTTTATGGACAAGGACAGAAAAGGAGGACGAACCAGGGCATAGGTAAGAGAGGATGTGACGGAGGAAAGGGTGAAAATGAGGGAAGGGGAGGGAGTAGGAAATGAAGGCTAAGGGTAGATTGGTGTGCGGAAGGGGAAAACTGAATGGGGTGGGCGGTTGTGAAAATTTGTGGGAAACTAAAAGTGATACAGGTAAGTCAGCGTTTGAGATGGAAGGAAGACTGGAAAGCAGCGGGAGGGGAAGGATAGATAGGAACTGACAGGTTGGGTAAGAATGTGAGGTAAGGAAGGGAAAGTTGAAAGGGTTAAGGAGGAGGAGGTTTGAGAGAGAGAGGTGACGGAGGAAAGGGTGAATGGAACTCATGGAGGTAATATAGGCAGGGTGTAATTGAGGGAAAAATTGAAAGAGGTGAATGAGACAAGGGTGAGGGGGAGAAAAGGGTGAGGGGGAGAAAAGGGTGAGGGGGAGAAGGGCGAGGGGGTGGGGTTATAAAGGGGAGATGGAAGGTAGGGTAAAAAGGGGTCATGGGAGAGATGGGTGAGGGGGGAAAATGGTGAGGACAGGGAGGTTTGAGAGGGGAAATGGGAGGGAGATTAAAAAGGGAGAGGAGTCGCGGAACAAATGGAAAGGAGGTAATGGGAGAGAGTTGAGTCACGGTGATACTGAGAGGTGGTGATAAACGGGAGGTTGATAAGGGGATGTGTGAGAAGGGTTGGGGAGGGAGGGGACTTGGAGGGGGGTAACAAGGGGAGGCTGAAAAGGGTGATGAGGGAGAAGGGGTAGGGGTGGGGGCTTAATGAGAAGGGAGACTGAGAAGAGTGATGAGGGTGAATAGGTAGGGGAGGGAGCTTAGAAAGGGGTAACGAAAGGGAGGTTGAAAAGGGTGATAAGGAAGAAGAGGGAGGGGAGGGGAGGGGGCTTACAGAGGGGTAATGGAAGGGAGGCTGAAATGGGCAAAGGGATATAAGTGTGTGGCGATGGGGCTTAGAAAGGGATAACTGAGGGGAGGTTGGAAGAGATGAGTGAAGAGAAGAGGTCGCGAAAATGCGGGTAAGTTGAGATCCGCATAAGCAACCCTGGAAACTTCGTAACACTTCTTCCTTAGCTATTTATTTTCCCTATTACACCTTAAAATTTTCTTACAGGCTATTTATATCGTTTTAATACAGAAAAAGCATATAAGAGGACATGGAGGTGTAAGGCACAAAGTATATATATCACTAAGCAAGAGACGTCCAGAAATCTTCAATACAACTTAAGAGTGAGGTGAGACGAAAGGTAATGTTGAGAAGGAGGTGATGAAGGACAGGCTGAAAGGGGTGACTGGAAAGGGGTGTGTGGGGAGTAGGGGGGAGGGTAAGAAAGGCGAGGAAAAGGATGGGAGTGAGTGAGAGAGGTGATGCAGAGGGAAGCTGAAAGAGAATCATGGTCTGTGTGTGTGTGTGTGTGTGTGTGTGTGTGTGTGTGTGTGTGTGTGTGTGTGTGTGTGTGTGTGTGTGTGTGTGTGTGTGTGTGTGTGTGTGTGTGTGAGAGAGAGAGAGAGAGAGGAACAGGTGAAAGATGTGGAAATGAGGCTGGGAAGGGGGGGGGGGAAGAAGGGAAAATAGAAAAGGGTAATGAAGACGAAATATGAATGGCAAAAATGGAGTAAGACGAAAGTATTATGGAGGGAGGGTTGAAAAGGGATATGGAGAAAATGAAAGAAGAGAGAAAGAGAGAAGAGAGAGGGAAGGATAAAGAGTGTGGGGCGGGGGGAAGGGTACTGTAGGCAGACAGTGGTGATGGGAAAAAAAAAAAAAAAAAGAGTAACGAGGCAGACAATGTGAAGGAGAAATGGTTGAAAGGAGGGAAATGGAGAGCATGAACAGAGAAATAGGTTAGAGAGGGGTGGAAAGGGGTGATGGGGAGTAGCAGAGGGGGAAGGTAGACAGGGGTGATGAAAATGGGGAGAAACAAAAAGGGAATGATGGAAGGGGAAACATATTGCGATGAAGAGGAAATACAGAAAAGAGGGGAGAGAAATGGAAGAGTAGGGAAGGTTGGAAGCTGGTGCAAGGGGAGGCAAGAGAGGGGGGGAGGAGGGTTCAGAGGCGTGATATAGAGGGAACCTGAAAGGGAATGATGGAGTGACTGAACCACGGGGACAGCACCAAGGTAGGGGGGGGGGGGTCGTAGCGTAATCCACAAATAACAGGTACTTCCCTCTTTGTTTACTTTCAATCTCCATGCCGTGCACTCGATGGGGGGGAAGAGGGGCGCATCCACACAAAAACAGCCCTCACATATTTCACCCTTATTATACATAATTCGTAAGGCCCATTTTCCATCTCGCGGTACCAGACGCTTCCATTTTTTTTTCAGCACCTTCCCCCCGAAAACGAGACCCCGTGCCGTAACTACCCTTGATTACTGTTATTAATTAATAAACGTATCGGCGCGAGGGCTGGTTCTCCCGAGTATCTTCTCTTTCACAAGCTGGTCGCGATTATCGACTCGGGCATGACACAGTTTTTATGTTGATTAATGAGGGTGAAGTCGCGGCTGAGTTTACCGCCAGTTAAAAAAAAAAAAAAAAAATATATATATATATATATATATATATATATATATATATATATATATATATATATATATATATTCATTCATTCATTCATTCATTCGGCTCCCAGGTAGGCATTTAGCCTGTCAGGTGGATCAGCCGTCTCCAGTTGATTCTCTCAAAGGCCTCTTGATTTCTCAATGCTTCGATGTTATCCATACCTCGTCTGTCCAACAGTTCCTCCACACCATCTCTCCATCTTTTCCGAGGTCTTCCGACTGATCTTCTGCCATCAGGTCTCCAATTCCATCTCTCCTCCACTATTCTTGACTCGTCCATCCTCTCAACATGTCCTAGCCATCTCAGTTGTGAATTTTCGATTACTTTTCTCACCGATGTTACTCCAACCATTTCTCTTATTGTTTCATTCCTGATTCTGTCTCTCCTTGTTTTGTCCACTATTGCTCTCAGTGGTCTCATTTCTGCTGCTTGAACTCTGCTCCAGTCTCGGGTTGTCAGAGTCCAGCTCTCAGATGCGTATGTGAGTATAGGTGTTAAAATAGACTGGAATATAGTTCTCTTTGCCTCCAGTGGTACATATCTGTCTTTGAGTATTGGATATAGAGAGCATACACATCTGCTATATTTAGTTATCCTTTCGGTGATCTCTCTTATTCTTATCTCCCTCCTTCGTAAAAATACACCCCAGATATTTTACAAGTTCTACTTCTTTGACCTAATCGCCCCCAACTACTATATCATCCGCGTCATCATTTTGCTTTTTCACAGTGAGTATATCTGTTTTGTTTATGTTTATTGTTACTCCTGCTTCTTCAAAACATTCCCTCCAGCACTCCAAAGCTCTTGTTAGTTGTGGCCGGCTATTACTCCAACATGCGATGTCGTCTGCGTAGGCCAATATATCCCCTTGCTCTTCATTTCCAAACCTTTCCTTGAATCTTTTAATTATCATGTCCATATAAGCAATAAACAGTAATGGGGATAGTACACTTCCTTGTTTCACCCCAGTTTCCACTTCAAACCAAGTATCTTTTTCATACCCCGTTCGAACATTACATTGATGAGGGTCATATGTACTCTTAATGGCCCTCTTCAATCTCCCAGTGATTCCATATTCCTCTACAAGACACCTCCAAAGCTTTTTCCTAGGAACTGAGTCAAAAGCCTTTGACAGGTCAATAAAGGTAACATATAGGTCCTTGTTATACTCCCAGCATTTTTCCATCACCATTCTGAGTACAAATACCGGGTCCGACGTGCTTCTGTCCTTCCTGTACCCAAACTGCTCTTCTCCTAGTCTGTCTTCAATTATAGATCTTGCTCTTTTCTCTATAATTCTTTCGTAGAGTTTAGCTATGTGGTTTATAAGCGATATGCCTCTGTAATTATTACACAGTCCCGAATCACCCTTTCCTTTAAATATGGGCACTATGATATATATATATATATATATATATATATATATATATATATATATATATATATATATATATATATATATATTTACAGTTCATTAGATGGTTTACCTCCTTGGTACTGGAACGACTTTAAATCTGATGCTTTTTACAGCTTTATACAATTTAGGCGAACTCTACAAGGAATCGAGTAGTGTGATGAAATTGGAAATTAATGTCTTTCTGACTGAAAAAGACTTAGGGATATCTGTCTGTCAGTGCTTAGAATTCTCAAATAAATATACTTAGGCGTATGCAGAACACAGTATACAGTACAATCATCCCATTATTTAAAATATCTGTAAGGCCATATGTGGAATATACTGTACTGTTAACCTTTGGGACTGACACGAAAATAGATGAAATTAGAAGCAGTTCACCGACGGGCAACAAAATTATTTTCTTATACTGAGTAATGATTACTGAAGCTTAATTTTTTCACTAAAAGGGAAGGACTTGAAGGAATAAAAGTGAGTGCTATAATTATATATTTAATGGGTTTACCAATCTAGAGGCAGAAAAATCTATACTCCTGCATCTTTAATACCTACTTGCGGTTTTCCTCTGCACAGTTTTTTTTTTTTTCATTCTGTTCTCTTTTCTCATCCCATTCGTCTAATCTGTTTTTGTCTCCCTCTCCTCATTCTGTATGTCCCTGCTTCTTCCCCTTGATTCTACTCACTTCATCACTTTTACTTTTCACATTTTTCTCCTCCATTCTGCTCTTCTTTACTTGAACTCACGTTATCTCCATTACTCCTGTTCTTTCTCTCTTTTCCATCTTCTTCCTTACTCTTTCCCGCCTCATTTTTCTCTTCTAATTAAATTCCTTTCCTCATTCCTCATCCTTAGTCCTCTCTTTCACTTCATTATTTCAATTCCATTCTGTCCTTCCTCACCGTAACCATCAATTTTCTTCTCATCCTAATTAAACCTCATTAATTTTATACTCTGTTTTGCTGTCTATCCCCCTATTGCCTGTGTCCGTATATTTCTCCTTTGATTCTTTTCCTTTCAGACTTCTTGGTCTTTAGTCTTCCATTTCTCTTCATTCATCTCCCCACTTTTCATCCTTTGTTCAAACTTTCTATTTTTTTCTCTTCCTGATTCCTTTCCTCTTCATTCCTTTCTTCCTCTTCCAAAATAAATCAATTTCTTTTCATCCTCTTTCTCACTGTCCTGGCTTAGCTTTGCCTTTCTCCTCCTCATCATCATCTTCCATCTCCATCTTAAGTTCTCGTCCTCATTCTTCTTTAGTCCTCGCTGTTCTCTTCATTCCCTTCCTGGTCCCTCATCCTCAGTACTCCCTCTTTCCTCATCCCTTTCGATTCCACTCTTTCGCACCTGCCCGTAACCACGTGATATAAGTGCCATCCCCTTTACTACCCTCCGATAATTCAGGAGTCATTAGCGATCAGGTGCATTACCCGAATTCTTACCTGTGTCTCGGCGATTAAGGGTCGTTAAGCCGCACAATCCGAGTAATTTTATTGGCTGTCTTAAATTTATAATCGCCTAGTTCGAGAGGGAAGGGAAGGGTGAGAGGAGAGGAGAGGAGAGGAGAGGAGAGGAGAGGAGAGAGAGAGAGAGAGAGAGAGAGAGAGAGAGAGAGAGAGACTGATGGATTTCTACACAAAGATGCGAATTCGCGATATATATAAAAATACACAAACAAGACACTTAGTAATCCAGGCGGGGCGGGCAAATAGATAAACAGGTAGACATAGTGTGCCAGGCGTCAATGCTCCCAAGGGTCTACATGGCAATCACTGACTCACTGTGATGGATACTGAGGATGCGTTAATTACCCATCATCAGGTCCGCAGGGAGGGTGGCCGCCGCTCTCACTTTCTTAAGATACTTATTTCGTGTGATTTTTTTTTTTTTTTTTTTTTTTTTACACATACAGTCTCTTTACCCATCATATTTATCGTAACTTATTACGTCTTATAAAGCTGTCTCTTTTTATTTTTAGTCTTCCCTTTTTTCCGAGACATTAATAGTTACTTGCTTCATCTCCTCATGCAGTTTCTTTTACTCAGTCTCTTACATTCTTAGCCACTTATTTCACATGACACAAATTTTTGATCTCTCTCTCTCTCTCTTTCAGGACCTTTTGATGTATATAGTAATTAACGACGAAGATGGTACAGCTGTGGACATAAATATCGATACTCTTCATTACGGTAAATAATGAGATAGTAAGCAATGAAGCACAATCATGCGAACTTTGCAGCCCAACCAGCTTCTCAGAACAGTGTAGAGTTTCATATCACTGACCTAACAAGTGAAGCAAGATTCTTATCCACAACTAGTTTCTGTGTAGGTGCAGTTTAGAAAAATTCGAAGGCTTGGAAACTAACGGCTTGATATAGAGGAGTAGCCCACCTTCTCCAGGTTGTCTAAACGATGCTTATAATGTGTGTGTGTGTGTGTGTGTGTGTGTGTGTGTGTGTGTGTGTGTGTGTGTGTGTGTGTGTGTGTGTGTGTGTGTTATCAAGTTTATATATCTTTCCCATCACATGAGGAGTAAGAAGAGGATTATGATGATGATTAGTTTATTTCTTTGTGTAATGAATTTTGTCATTCACTAATTAACTCGACCCTTTCACTACATGGTGTCCTTTTTTTAAACTAGAAAAGAATAATATTTTGGACGTTGCAAAAAAAAAAAAAAAAAAAAAAAAAAAAAAAAATCATCTCGGTCATGGGGTTAATGGAGACTAAACCCGAAAAGGCAGAAAAAAAATCGTTTGGTGTAATGCAAGAATAAAACAGAAACGTCATCATAACAATGTAACTACTTTACATTGATCTTTTTTTTTCTCCTTAAATCCATTGTAATCTATTTTTTCTCTCATATACTTACTGTCGAAGAGTCAAAACACCATAGAGTAGACGATGTTAGCTAGATTATTGCAAGGCATCGTTTGGCCTCCTCAGTACTTTAACATCTTGTATTAATCCCGTTATTTATTTTCCGAACTGAAGGAGTTAAAGGCAGTATTCATCAGCAACCTCCCCCTGAGTCGTTTTTCTAAGGGCTAAATCTTGTGATCGTAGCAAAAAAATGAAACATAAAAGCTGTCACAATGATGGGGTTATAAAATGTCACAGTATCCCAACGCAATAATACTGTAAATTAAAGAAGATTTAACATATCCCACATTTGTGCTGCGGAAAGAGGCTTATTTCACTATCACTAAATACCTGTTACTCTAGTCATCAAGAGTCAGAGCATCCCAGACCTATCCTTTCATGGTTCGGTCTTCCCTCGATTTTATTCCACCTATTGCCAGGCGATTTTCTTAAGCTGAGAGTAAGTCACAGAAGCCTTCATGTAAATACAGTCACCAGAAACTGTCTTATGGCCGGGAAAACGCCACAAGGTTTTTAAATCACGTATGTGGTATTCATGGATGAGTCTGAGAGAGAACTATACAGGATGAATTTTACCACAATGTTGGCAAAAAATACAGTACTTTTCGCCGATAAAATGCAATTATATCCTACGTACATTTCTTCACCTTGTACGGTACTAGTGGGAAACAGACTGGAGACGACGATGAATGACGGCAGTTTCCCAGTTACGGGTTTATTTACTGATAACCGAAGCCAAAACAAATGATGGAGTCGTTACCATAACAACGGGAGGTTTATGACACGCCCACCTGCAGTATCGATTTATTCACAATGCAGTCCCGTATTGTAGGTGGCATTGTGGGATTCGCTGCACTTCTCTCTCTTTTTGTTATGTTTATTACGCTTTAATATTATCTGTTGTATTTATTTATGCTTAGTACCGATACAGCTTGCTTTTGCGACGTAGAGGATAAAATGGTGTCATAGGCAAAATAAATCGCTAAAAATGAAGTACTAAAACATCGCCAAAGCCACTTATAATAGGACACTTCTTACAAGCACATGTATGTTTATGGCCAGCTTGTTAAAAATGCAGAGGAAATTTTGATAATCGAATCGCCACCACGGTTAATTATTTACTTCCATTATTAGGATGTTTTCTACTTCATGTGTACCAGTCCCACGCGATTTATTTTTTTTTGTTTTTTTTTCTCTGAGAACTTTAGAAGGACCTTTCTTCGAGACAAGGCCTGAAACATTCATTAACACTCTCAGGCGCCTACGAACGTGTTATCAGCTGAGTAAAATTGTCTGGCGTTGTCGTAATTGACTATCTGAGTTGTTCTAATCATGAATAGGTCTATGGTAACAGTATTAACATAATCTGTCCCCTCTGACTCACTCCCATCAGAACAAAATCATCTGGAGTTAACTGGAAGAGAGGGTATGAGTTGTTCGGACCATGAGAGAGTTCATGTGACAGTACTAACACTCTCAGGCTGCCAGGAGTCACTCATGGCTGAATAAAACCACCTAGTGTTAGATAGAATAGAATACCAGAGTTGTCCCCACCACTAGAGGGTTAAGAGACACTGGGTAAACAACAAGAACGTTCCTTGTGTTTATGTCTCAGAGAAAACTAACTCTCAGGGGGAACTATCACCGAAGGGATATTACCTGCTGATTGCCAGGTGCGCTCCACATTTATTCGTATTTACTCTGCCTTTTGGATTGTTAATTACACCTGCTGATGTGTGGGGTTATTGTATTTATTTTCTGACAGTATTTATTGTTTCGCCCATACAGTATCCCTCTGCAAATGCTAAATACCACCAATATGGAACGTAATAATTGATGTTCTTACTCATCTGTCGTTAATTACTCCGCCTTTTGGGTTGCTAATTACACTGGCTAATATATGGGATAATTAAGAATATTTTTTGACAGCTGGTTTATCGCTAAATGCGTACAGTACCCACCTCCAACGCAATGTCGTGAATATTAAAAGGAATAACTGATGTTGTTGCTTATATGTTGTTAGTTACTCTGCCTTTCTGTTTATGAATAGCTGATGTATAGGGTAATTATTTTTCTAGTTGTTAATTTATAAATTTCTCTGACAGCTGGCTCGTGTGGACTATCTCTGAGGACTAATTAGTCATTAACACCTGAAACAATTGATGTTCTTACTCAATTACTGATATTTACTCAGTCTTTGGTGTTCTTACTGCACCTTTCTTTTTTGACAACTGGTTTATCATTTGGCTCTCCAAGATCGAAATGCCATCACCGTTTTTTTCAATAGCTGATTCTCCTACTGAATTAAATTTATTCTGTTCTACCTTTGGGCTAATAGGCATCATCGTTACCATTTATTAAACACAATACAGTAACTGATGGTCTTAATGAAAGCAGAGAACATACGACAAGGAAAAGGCTATTAATGATTAATGTTTAGCTGTTATTACATATGGAAAGAACAATGCCATATCTATTTTTTTTTTTTTTAATTATAGAATTTCTACTACCGCCAGGCAATTATACGCAGTTTATGGCAGACCTTTCGCAAGTAGTTACAAGCAATCCCAAAACAGTCCAGGGTTAACGGGAATGAGTTTGAAATGACGTCACCAGATTGTAAATGTGTGAGGAAACTGTTTCGATCTCCTTTACTATGAAAAGTCGTTTATGTTTCTTTATGGCCATCTCTGGACGATTTTATTTTGCTCTGAGGTTAAGGGTCACTCCCAAAAATTAAAAATATTCCACATGATTTCTGAGTCCGACGAGCTGGAGACGAGTGGACTCAGATAGGATATTAAATAAAGCCATACCTATAAATTCACCAGCTATTTTGTATCCACATTAACATAAGATTTTCTTCATTATTTAATGGTGTGAGAATGGGAATGCACCCACTAAAACTGAATAAAATCGTCTGGCAACAGCTGAAATAAAACTGTTTATTATTTTTCACACTACAAAAGGAATAGATCTCTTTTCTTTTATTATAAGAACTGAAAGCCACTCCTATGCCGAATAATGGAGCCCGGAATTAGCAAGAATATCAGAACTAACATCTCTGACGTCTCGAAATGGTAAAGTTCAATGACAGACCCCTAGTTTGCAGAAATATTTGGGCAGAATGAGTAACATCATCAGTACAAAAAAGCTAACTTCATGGTGGTAAAAACTTTAGACTATAATTAAAAGAACAAACCACATATAAATCTACTCTATGCTCTGTGTAATCTAATATGAATGAAGGGCTTTTAATACTTTCATTTGAGTCTGCCTTCCCAATAATTGCAAACCAAATTTTTCATATTCTTTATTGTCAGCGACTATTTTGTGAAAGCAAGAGGTTATAAATGGCTTATGCAATAACTGAACTTTATAAACTAATATTGTTACTAGTCAATTACCTTCGGCTATATTGTTTAGTGTGGCAAAATACTTCCTGGTGGTCGTTGTTTTAATTGCTGCCCTGGAACCATGATATATTTCATCACATCCATCGGCATTATATGATATTGACGACTACACAACTTAACATATGCAGTAGGAATTACTATTACTACTACTACTACTACTACTACTACTACTACTACTACTACTACTGTTATTTGGCAGGAGCATGTGTAGTTACATGGAGAGAAACACTGACAAATGAGGAAGTGGAGGAGCGTTGTGGTGTGGATGTGATAGAAAGTGTTAGGAGAAATATACTGAGATGGTTTGGCCATGTGGAAAGGATGAAGAGCGAGAGACTAACAAAGAGAGTGCATGTGAACGAGGTGGAGGGTGGAGAGGGAGGGGGAGGCCGAGAATGAGATGGACAGAAGGAGTGGAGAGGTGTATGAGAGAGGGGTGTGTGAGCTGGGAGTAGGACAGTGAAATGGCGGGGAACAGGGCGACATGGAGGAGATTTGTTTGTGGCCACCCCTCATGGGATTAAGGCGTCTGGCAATAGATATTATTATTATTATTATTATTATTATTATTATTATTACAATAATAACTAAAAGGGCACAGTGGAGCGTATCTCTTCGACAAGGGCAACGTAATTTCCAAACTACTCTTCATAATGGGTTAGGTTTGCTCATCACTGATTAGGGTTTCGCAAAAAGTGTTTTCCGGATCCAGAATCTGTAATACGATCCGGATCGATTCCAAATGTTAACTGATTGTTCCCTGGGACATGGGCTATCTACCCAACAAATTTGGTACAAATCTCTCTTTTAGTTTTTGAGTAATCCTGCTGACAAACAAACAAACAATCAAATACGCGTGAAAACATACTCTCCTTGTCGGAGAGAATAATTTTAACAATAACACTAGAGGGGCACTCAGTGCAGCGGCTCTCTCCGACAAGGACAACGCATTTCCGGATCCAGAATCTGTAATACGATCCGGATCGGTCCCAAAAGATAATCGGTAGTTCCCTGGGACATGAGCTATCTACCCACCAAACTTGGTCCAAATCTCTCTTTTAGTTTTCGAGTAACAGACGAAGCCATACTAATAGCCCCACTCGTTGACCCCTTCAATAAGGTTATTTATCTATTTCTCTATTTATTTCTGCTTCTTTCTCGCTATTCCCAAGTGAATTTGTTGAACAAGAGATTCTTTGAACCAAGTCAGACATAACCTTCACTATTTTTTTAAAGCTTATTCCAACTCCCTCTAGACGATTTTATTTAGCTAATCGGTGACACTGAAAATGGATAGGTTAGATGTCCTCATAAATTCCGTCACTACATGATATGTCCCTTACATTGAAAAAGTCGCCCGGGGATGGCTTTTCTTGAGCTGAAAAATATAGTTCCTTCAATTTTACTTGATGGAAATTATTGTCCTTTTGCTGCCAATTTCCAGCACCTCAGTGGCTGAATAAAAGTACTATATAGGCTGGCATCCTTTCCACTACACTTTTTCGTGACTAGCAACATAATCTAGCGCTGTCTCTTCCCACAGCTCAGCAATGATTGTGGAGAGGTGGACAATTCAAGCCCAGTTAAAGTGAACTGGGTATAGATGTCTCGATATAACAAGTCCCTGCGAAGTACTGTCATGCAATACAAAGTCCCCTATCGGACGATAACCATACATATACTGTGTATACAATGTGGGTATGATAGCAATACATATGTACAGCCATTCAGCCATCTCCCCACGCAACACACAGGGTGGACACGAATGTAGGTATGGCTGTTAAGCAGGACAGCACCCGACCCTGTTTGAGCCCCAAGTGTGACCTTGACCTTGGGAGTAGATGGCTGGTTGTTGCGCGCGACACACCGTCATGGTATGGGGAACAACTGTGTGAAGTTATATCAAAATCTGTCCATGCATGTGAAAGTTACGAAGCGGACACGACACTACGAACGGCCTGACGGACATAATCCACCTACAGTCCCCGACCGGTTTGACCGGTGGGGCACTAACAAGAACAAACCCCACAGGACGCCAGAGTAGAGATGGGGTGAAGGAAGGAAGGAAGGGGTGACGGTACTAATATCCCTTTTATTAATTCCCCTTGCCCACTTGAGCACACCTTAATGAACATCCGGGCAGGTGAGGCGAAGGTAAGCACAGGTTATTGGTTTGTGTCCCTCGGATATACGGTGTTGGGTGTCATAATATTAACTCTCCCTTTATATATCCCTGCTCCCAACACACAATAATAGCCTCTTCAAATCCATGATGTACTTATAATATTATTCTTCCTATGAGGGACTTTTCTACCTGGAGGTGTTAGATATAGACCCGTATTCTCGTCGGTTGAGGAAACTCCCAGACACATTTTCATAAGCGATTTATTTTGCTTATTGCGCCTTATTGTTCTATTCTCTGCTAAATTAATCCTTCCAATATCGTCATTGCATAAACAACGTACCAAATGATAATAACCACATACATCCAAAAATAAATCGTTAAGGAAGAGGTGCTAGGGAGCTTCCTCATCTGGCAAGAATACGAGCCACAGTCTTCACTAACCCCGTCAGTGCGAGAGGATTTTTGTAAGCCGAATAAAATCGTCTTGGGGATGCTACAAGAACTCTGTAAAATCGCATCATCTTTGTGTATGGGGTTAACGACGATGACTTACTATTAATTATTATTATTATTATTAATCTGCTTGTGCAAGACCATTCGTAATAAAGGGATTAACAAGGCTATACCTAATCCCTCCACATTCAAGTTTCTTCTAAGTTTTCTTCTTTTTACTTATTTATTTATTGACAGTAAGAACAATATAATGAAGATCGTCCTCGTACAGAAGTGGCTGCCTCTCACATCATTCAGATAACTTTGCATGTTTAAGGTGAATGGCTGTTCAAAGGACTAAGAGGACAGAGTAACTTCAGCAATGATGTTAATGTCTCGGCATCACCTATGAATAACACTGCTCTGTCCTAAGTTCCTAACAGTGGAAAGGCTATCAATCTGGCCAACAATGAAGGAGGATTCACAAACGTGCTTACGATTGATGCCCTGCCGTAACGCATATTTATTTTCGCAGGTGGTGTCACACACACGGGAAGACTCTGTAGGCTACTTTTCCTTCGATGGAAAGAAAAGGAAATAAATTCTTTGGGATTGTCATCAAGTGCACTATTGACGAAGAAAAAATATAAAAAGCACACGAAACCTGCCATACCTGTCTCTGAACACAACGCACCTTGAAATTATTAAACCAACGATGATACTTCTGCTGTCATGGTTATATTTTGATATTCTTTTGGCAATTCCAGACGTACTATGAGAATCAGAAAAAAAAAAATGCAAAGTCCAAAGAATGTGAACCTTCCAGTGGTACTCCTCGACTGGATCCACCGCCAATGCGTTTGCGAGCAGGATTATATTGTTATTAATGTGTTAGCTTAACGAGACTAAAAACCAGAAATGCTTCCACCAACGTAAGTAGCTGTGAATTCAAATTGTTTTCTCGAGTTCAATCTCCACAGACACTTTCGCATTTGTAGTTAGTTACATCTTCATCTCCTTCCGGCACTCTCCGCTAAGACAGAAGAGAAATTATATTACTAGTGGTGGTATGCGAAAATAAGAACTGTGGCATTTCACATTTGTGCGATTGGTGCAAGTAGATTCCACAATTTGTTCGTATTAGAAAGCGTGACGGCACGAGCAGTGGAATGGGGTGAGATTAATAAGCGTAACGGTACAAGAATGGTGGTTTTATACTATATCACATGCATTACCATTAGCACTTAAAAATGACTGTTAAGAACTTGCTTGCGCTTCGCATTTTTTCCCAATAATTATGGCACTCAAAAATCGCACAAATTTAGCATTTCACAGATGTGGATTCCATATTTTGTTTCAGCATAATGACTAGCGTTGCGTACGACCTGAGGCCTCTGTATTTTTGCTGAGTGTCACATTGTACATGGCTCAGGACATTTCGTCATATCCCTTCGTCAGCAAAACACCTGGTATATTGCGCCTTGATATGCTTTTGTGTGTTACTGATGTGTATTACTGTATTTCGAAATCTAAGGTAATATGGTTTGCATACTAGAGAATGTTAAAGTGTAATACGCAAAATAAATCGAAAAGGAAGGAGTCCTACGAAGCTTCCTTTGCCAACAAGAAGACGACTGACCATTCATTTCGAGGAGGCGTTTTGTTATACTTGCAACCACTAGACCATTTTATTCAACTTAAGGGGAAACGCTTTGCAGTGGAGGGGTTAATGAATGCTCTATGTAAGTCCTAGTGTTTGAAAAGTACTCGTATCTTAAGTTGAATAAAATCGTCTGGAGATGGCTGGAAAAAACCGATAAATACGTCACCACATTTAAGGGAATAAGCATGAATTGTGCGTCTTCCAACCGTACCCTCTAGCTGACTCCACTGGTCTACCCTGAGAAATGCACAAGAAATACACATCCAATACTCACAGCGGTCGACATGCACTCACAAGCGACGCGTGCACCAGCTAGATACACATACACACTGGATGCGCTCACGATATCGATCCACACACATGATGATCGCTGCGTGTACATGATGAATAACGCACAAAAGAGCCATACACACTCAATACGAATACAGTACATGATCAAAACACAGGTCCGAAAATGCACATCACCATCTACCTTCCTTATGTGAAGACTCTGCTGGATTCTGCTAAGCCTCTTGAATACCATGACGTCTTGAGTTAATTTTTGCTACCGCTAGATGATTTCATTCGGCTGAGGCAAGGCTCCTGAACTGAAGGCGTAAATAAAGGCAACATCTAACCCCTCCAGTTCGAATGGCCTCTCCCGTAGCTGAGTTAAATCATATGGCGGTGGCAAAAAATAATAAATAAATAAATAAAATAACAAAATAAAACAAATAAATGAATAAAAATGGCCATCATCGTACTCAGGAGGAAATACGTGAAATAAGTTGGTCGCCATATCAATACGACTCACGAATGGATAGTTACTGAATATAACACCTAAAGTCGTTTGGTCATAGGGGCGATATTTCTGAGTGAGTTGGGAGAAATAATAAGTCGTGTGTGATAATCTAGGTAGGTGTAACTGCACTGCCTTTAATAAGCAAATTTCACTGGTTGTCAAATCGATATAATCCATGCAATGGTAGAATGAATAGGGTGGTTATCGTTGCCAGGTCCCAAAGGTGAAATTCCAATGCAAGGTGAGAGAAAAACAAGCCTTATGTGATTTCCCAACAAGACGTTCCTGTATTCCCTTCAATAAGAGTATTATGGTGGTCGTCAAATCAATCCCATCCATGCGTAAGTAAGTTAGGGATTACAGTGATTATAGTATTTACCGTCGCCAGGATACAAGGTTGAAATTCCCACGCAAGGTGAAAGAAATAACAAGCCTTATGTGATTTCGCACGTAGATGTCACTTTGCTTCCTTCTGCAGCTCCGAGAAATTTGCTTGTCGTCAAATCGATACCACTCACGCTTAGGTAATTCGATCAAGAGTAAATATAGTACTTACCGTCGCCAGGTACCAAGGGCAAAATTCCCATGCTTGGTGAAGGAAATAATAGGCCTTCTGTGATTGACCAGGTAGACGCAGATAGGGTGGCCGGCTCTCCCATGCCACCTGCCGCTTGTGACTCACCTGTCCATTGATCCACCGACTCCAGCCTCCATCTTAACACTTACCTGTGGAGCGAAACAAATAAACATTAGTACAGCTTGAATCGACAACTCATTTAGGAAAAATTGTTAATGGGGACATCATAAATTACCATTATTATCATAACTTTATTCCCACTATTATACGAGCGGCAGGCAAGACCCATTCTTCCTCAGACATGAGATACTTTCTACCCATTCCCTCAAGGCTCTCAAATACAACCAGTCTAGGCCTTTCATTCTGAACAGACCCTGAAACTGATTCTCTTTTGCTCTGATATACTAGGGAGGGGCAGCTCCAGATATTAAGCATAAAAATACTAGTGAAAACCTTTCCTGCTTTGGTATAATGTAAAACCTTGTTTTGTATAAGAAATTTTCTTCTCAGGAAGTGCTCGTGATATTGGCAGTAAGGAATGCAAACCCATAAACAAAGTGAGGAGAATCTGAATCTATCAAGAAATAAGGCATGTACTTGCAAAATGAAAAAGCATGTCAATTTCCACAGGGGCAAGTAGGTGGAGTGTATGCAAAATGGTTGGGTGTCGTGAAAAGTGGAATCGTTGGTGAGTAGGGACATAAATGTTTGGAGTTTTCGTGTCGGAGCAACTCCTTACAGGATGCAGCTTCAGTCAGTACAGAGATGAATAGATAACACAGGACAGAAACGGAGTGAGGTAGGATGGGAGGCGCATAACGTCTCTGGTGGTTTCCGCATCATCGTGTAGATTAAACACTAATCTCTATTCTCCACGCCCTAATTCCTAGAGCTGACGAAGCCACCTCTTCCAGGACGTGGTATCAGACAAGATACAGATGTCTGGTCAAAGAGTACATCAGATCGTAAGGTAAAATCCTACAACAATTCTATGCCAAGATGTACTCGTGGCAAACTGACATATTCTACACAGAGTCCCAGTTACAGTATGTTTTATACAGTATAGTAAAGATACGGAAGGTGGAAAGTAGCAACCGTAGATTTCCGCCTTCCATATACCTTTACCATACAATCTAAAACAGGCTATAAGGAGGATGCTATACGGAATCTGTCAATTTGCTTGGGGTACATTTTAGGTCGGAACTGTCCCAAATTCCGCCTTGCAATTCTTTGATCGAACACCCTTTACAGAGAGACAGAACTGGCCTGAAACGGAGGAAGGTACGGAGGGGGGCTCATAACGTCTCTGGTGGTTTCCGCATCACGGTGTAAATTAAGCACTAACCAACTAACCTCTATCTTCCACGCTCTGATTAATCGTGCTGACGAAGGAAAATAAACGATAAATTTAGGGTATTTTAGGGGTCGATTTTCGGAAGTCCGTCAGGGAAATAACCCTAAAAAAGACCAGGATGGTTCCCTAGTATCTTATCTTGTTCACAAACAGGACAGCAGGGTATTAGAAAAAAATAAAATCTCCATTAACCCCTTCAATCTGATGTACTTTTCCACTTAATTCTTGCTGCTCAAAGACGATTTCATTCAGCTAAGGAGGATTTTTTTTCTCACTGGAGAGTTTAAATACAGAGTTCATTTACCACTCTCATACAAGATGTGTCTACTAATCTGAAAAAGGTAGTCTGGAGGTAGCAACGAAAAAATGTAATCGGACTGAAGTGGTTAAATGCGTCGCTACGATAAGGTCCATTTTTTTCTTCGTCCAATTTGCCCATACGATTTTTTAGGGGGGAGGGTGAGTAAGAAAGACCAATTCGTAAGCAAAAGTAAAAAAAATGGAGGATAAAAACTAAAAATATTGGAGGCGGAAGGTTATGAACTTTGGAAGCAGGAGATGACAGGGAGGTAAAGACATTAGAGCCTATGGGAGGGGCGGAAGGAAGGGGCTGATAATAGGGAAAGAGGGAGGGGGGAGATTATAAATATATGAGGGGAATGGGAGGGGATGAGGGGGAAAGAGGGAGGGGATTACAGAAGTATGGTAAGAGGAGAAAGATTGGCTTAAAACGTGAAGAGACATAAAACAAAAATTAGGAATGAGAGGAAGGGGGGAAGGAAAAGGACGTATAAACAATCTATAAAAGGCATTGACAGAGAGAGGAGGGAAGGAAAAAGGATATTATATTATACGGAGACTGGAAAAGGGAGAGGGGGAAATGAATGAGAAAATGTATACTTTACCTAACACAAATAGTTAATTGAATGAAACGGAATGGGGACTTACAAAAAAAAAAAAAAATGTAAGAGGACTGGAAGACGGTGTGAAAGGGGAAGGAATTAGATATCTGAAGAATGTAAGGTGAAATCAAGGGGACAAGAAGGAAAGAAAAGAGATATTTAAAGCTATAGGGGGAGAGGAAAAGCCAAGGGGAGACAGAAAGAAAACGAAAGAGAAACTAAAAAGTGAAATATATAATATATATATATATATATATATATATATATATATATATATATATATATAGGGGGGTGTGTGTGTGTGTGTGTGTGTGTGTGTGTGTGTGTCCGGGGGGGGGGTGTGGGGGTGTATTTACATTTATTTATTTGTTTGTTTTATTATGGGTATATGTGGGCAGGAGATTTTGAAAGTGGTTGCAAGTTATGCATTGTATACAGTATATATTTTCTTCAGCATGTTTTCTTAACACCTCAGGAGTGCCTTATCTCGTCTGGTAGGTTGTGTATGATAGCCTAAGCCACAGGGTAGAGATACATTGGCTTCGGTAGGGATAGGCCGGTCCGCAGTGGACCTCAACGGCTGATGATGATGATGATGATTATATATATACATAGATATATATATATATATATATATATATATATATATATATATATATATATATATATATACCTAGGCTGCTTCCCCCAAGGAAAGGAAGGTAGCCGAGACAGGACGACACACTCCCCATTTACTCATCCATTCAAACACATTCATTCGCATCTTAGCCCCAAAGGGGAGAACGGACAGATCCTCACCGCACCACACCGCACAAGGGTCAACTGCGCAATGTAATCAGTGACATCCGCAGCAGGGCCCGACAGCAGAACTGGTTTACCCCTGCCACATCATAACAGACCCATCCCCTTACCCGCACCTGACCTGACTAGCTGATCAGACCAAATGCGGGAGAATATCCCCTCAGGGCTGCGTCATCACTTATTCATTCACAATTTCTCTCCATTTATTTCTGTCACGCACAGCCACTCTTCCGTGCTCAACAGACATCCCTCTCGCATCCAACGCTCTCTTCACATTGTCCACCCATCCTATTCGTGGTCTTCCTCTCAGCCTTACACCTCTCACATCGGATCTAGTTATCTTTTTCACCAATCGCTCATTATCCATTCTCTCCATATGCCCAAACCATCGCAACACCCTCTGCTCAACTCTACCAGCCATCTCCCGAACAACTCCAGTTCTCCTTCGCACTTCATCATTTCGCACCCGATCCATACGCGTCACTCCACACATACTCCTCAGACACCTCATCTCCATTACATATATATATATATATGTATATATATATATATATATATATATATATATATATATATATATATATATATATATATATATATATATATATATATATATATCTATCTGTATACCTAGGCTGCTTCCCCCAAGGAAAGGGAGGTAGCCAAGACAGAACGACACACTCCCCATTTACTCATCCATTCAAACACATTCATTCGCATCTTAGCCCCAAGGGGAGAACGGACAGATCCTCACCGCACCACACCGCACAAGGGTCAACTGCGCAATGCAATCAGTGACATCCGCAGCAAAGCCCGACAGCAGAGCTGGTTTACCCCTGCCACATCATAACAGACCCATCCCCTTACCCGCACCTGACCTGACTAGCTGATCAGACCAAATGCGGGAGAATATCCCCTCAGGGCTGCGTCATCACTTATTCATTCACAATTTCTCTCCATTTATTTCTGTCACGCACAGCCACTCTTCCTTGCTCAACAGACATCCCTCTCGCATCCAGTGCTCTCTTCACACTGTCCATCCATCCTATTCGTGGTCTTCCTCTCAGCCTTACACCTCTCACATCAGATCTAGTTATCTTTTTCACCAATCGCTCATTATCCATTCTCTCCATATGCCCAAACCATCGCAACACCCTCTGCTCAACTCTACCAGCCATCTCCCGAACAACTCCAGTTCTCCTTCGCACTTCATCATTTCGCACTTGATCCATACGCGTCACTCCACACATACTCCTCAGACACCTCATCTCCATTACATTCAAACTTTTCCTCTCTGCTACACCCATATTCCATGTTTCAGCCCCATATAACGCAGTCGGTACCACAACACCCTCATACAACCTTCTCTTTACATCCATTCTAAGCGAACGACATCTAAACACTTTTTCATTCCTCCCAGCACCTTTCCTACTTCATTTATTCTAAACTTCACTTCTGCATCTATTCTTCCATTCACAGCAACATGTGACCCTAGATATTTAAAACACTCTACCTCCTCAAGCAACTCGCCATTCAAAGATATATTCATCCCCCTACCATCTACCAACCTCGTACACTTCATCACTTTACTCTTATTCTCATTTACTTTCAATTTCCTCCTTTCACACACCCTTCCAAACTCCTCTACCAACTGTCTCAATCTCTCCTCTGAATCAGCCACCAGTGCAGTATCATCTGCAAACAGCAGCTGCTTCAGATTCCACTCTCCACCATCAACATTCACCAGACTCAGACCTCCACCTAAAACTCTTGCATTCACCTCCCTTACAATACCATCCATGTAAATATTAAACAACCAACGCGACATCACACATCCCTGTCGCAGCCCCACTCTCACAGGAAACCAGTCACTCACAGCATTTCCCACTCCTACACACGCTCTACTATTTACATAAAAACTTTTCACCCCTTTTAGTAACCTACCATCAAGTCCATACAATCTTAAAACAGTCCACAAAGCCTCCCTATCAATTCTATCATACGCTTTCTCTAAATCCATGAATGCCCAAAACACATCCTTGCCTTTCGCTAAATACTTTTCACACACTTGTCTCACAGCAAACACCTGATCCACGCATCCCGTCCCTCTCCTAAAGCCACACTGCTCTTCACCAATCACTCCCTCTGTACCCTCTCTAACTCTCATAATTAACACTCTACCATAAACCTTACCTACAACACTCAACAGACTTATACCCCTAAAGCTAGTACATTCATACTTATCACCCTTGCCTTTATACAACGGGACCACACAAGCACTTGCCCAGTCAATTGGCACCATACCTTTCACAAAGCACACATTCAACAATCTTACTAACCAGTCATATATATATATATATATATATATATATATATATATATATATATATATATATATATATATATATATATATATATATATGGAGCAGAAGAGTGAAAGGGCAGGGACTGATTCTGGAAACAAGGTACAGAAGAGATTTAAGAATTAGTGAGAGGGGCAGCCGTCTGTGAGGGAAGGGAAGGAAAGAGATTTATATATATAACATACATGGGAGGGTTCTGAGAATGTTAGAGGAAGATTAGAATATGAAAGATGGTACAGGGAGCGAGGGCTGGGGTTGGGAAACCAAAGATGGAGAGGGATCTAAGAATGAAAACACTGAAGAAGGTGAGGGAACTGAGAATGGGAAAATGGAAGGAAGGATGGGGATCTGAGGGGAGGAAAACGAGAGAGAGAGAGATATATATACAAAGAGATACGTATAAGAATGGGAAATATGGAACAAGGAGAGATATACGGGAACACAGAAAGTCAAGAGTTTGCCATAAAAAAAAGGTATGGGTTATGCTAAGATGTGTGAGACTAAACGAGTGGTTGGGATTCTAGAGTCTAACAATAGGAGAGGGAAAAAGGCTCAAATGCGGAAGGGAATCAGAATCGATAGAATGGGATGGGAGAGGGGCCCTATTATGAAAGGGAAGGAGAACACCGACAATATGGGAGAAAAGAAGACATATGATACAGCCGGAAGGGATGAGTGTAATAAAGGAAAGGATCTAACATGAGATAGTGAAGAATGGGAATATGGGAGTAATGGAAATATATGCAATGGATGGAAGGACACAACATGGAAAGAGAACGGATCTAATAAGGGTGGGAAGGAGGAAAGCTCGAAAGGACAGGAGAGACATGAAATCTAATATCGGAGGGAAGGAGGGAATCGGAAATAAGGGAGGGAAGGAGAGATAATATGGACGGGATGGACGGATGGGTCGAAAATGGGAAGGGGGTGGATTTAATATGGATGGATAAGAAAACCGTGGAAAAGGAGGAGGGGGGAAGGTGAGCTACGATATACGAGAAGAAGGGAAGGATTGATCCGATATGAGAGACGGCGAGGGATCTGAAGTGGAACAGAAAAGGGGAAATGAGAATTTGGAAGTGAAGGAGATATATGACACGGACGGAATAAGATGGGATGCGGACGGGATTCTGTATGGAACGGAGGAAGGAAACCAAGAGTATACAGGAGGGAAAAGGAAATGTGATACGGAATAGAGGGATGGACTGAGTAAAGACAGGGTAGAAACACATGCATGGAGGGAAGAAAATCGAGGGCATGAAAGAGGAAATTTTTGAAAGAGCCTGAAGGAAAGGATCAAATATGGAAAGAGGATGATTGATACGTGGAAGAGGGAGGGAACCAACGATACGAGTGGGAAAGCAAGACATGATAGGGAAGAGAGGAAAGGATGTAATGTGGCAGGAAATTGGCAATTATGGATGAGAGGAGAAGAGGAAGGATTTCTGGATGTGGGAGGATGATATACGATCATGGGAGGGGAAGCTGGTGGTTTAGAGTGAATAGGTGAGAATTCTAAGTATACAGAAGGTAGATGAGAAACATACATTAGTAGCATAAAGTTTTCATTGCGTTTCGCCAGTTGTAAATTTTCTTCAACCGGAACAGGGAAGATAGCTGGTTCTTTGACTGTACCTTGCGTGCGAAAAACCTTAGCGTGTGACTGACTGCACGGCCCGTTCCAAGAAATGCTACCTCCATCCATAAATCTAATATCGTCTGGTTGGGGCTCGAATTTGAAATAGTAGTGAAGGGATTGAGGATATTCATTTCAGACCCATTCACTACGAGATCATCTTAGGCTGAATGAAATCGTCTAGCGATGGAAAGAATTAAATAAGAAAAGAACATCATAATACTTAACTCCTTCCACTAACAAACGCCTTTATCATTAGTTTGATATTGAGAGGTGATTTTTTTTTTTCAGCGTAGAGTTTAATCTTTTTCGCAATAAGGATGTTCTTCTTCGGTGCAAAATGGAACTTTGCTTGAAAAGACAGAAAATATATATATATATATATATATATATATATATATATATATATATATATATATATATATATATATATATATATATATATATATATATATTGTTCAGCTTATTCCTTCTATCTCCAGACGATTTTATTTATCTCACGGAAAATTTATCGATGGGGAGATAAACATGCCTTAAAAAAAACAACTTCCCCGCAAAGAACTTCCCTAAAATGAATAACACCGCATGGAGGGAGCAAGAAAGGAAAATAATTAAATAAATAAATAAATAGAATATATAATGCGTCCTAAGTGCAAGGGGTTAAACCTGACGAGGAATAATAAACCTTTTCATCGATTCACCTCTTTCTAAGATGAACAATAAACATCTCAAAGTAGCAAGAGGGGGGAAAAAAATATGCGTCGTTGGAGATCAAACATGATACATAACAGTGAACACTTCGACTCCTATCACGACAATACATCAGTCTAATTACATGGTGACACATACAGCTGAAGAAAACCGTCTGAGAAAGAATGGGCAGTTAAGCAAACAAGTTCTCGAGTGATAAGGCTAAAGCAAGATATAGATGAATGCTTGAACCCCTAACAAGAAACAATGGATCAATTTAACTACAGTGCGAAAAGTTACGGCTGAAGAAAATCGTCTGGAAATAGGAAAAAACAAAATTACGTTCAGGGGGTGATTTACTTAAACTTCTGTCACGACAACACATAAGGTTCACTCCATTGAGAGAGAGACAGTTGTAAGAAATCGCATGAAAATGACAAGAAAAAGAAAAAAAACGTCCTAGTGGTGAAAGGGTAAAAACATGATACGTAAGGGTGACACCTCGACTCCTAGCACATCAGGTTAATTGCAAGGGACTGGAACACCTGAGGGCGTGCTGGCTTCCCATACGTGAGACAATTAAGTAAAGTAACTCCCCCATTACATTTATTGCCACTTAAGGTGACGGATTATCTTCAAGAGAGTAGATGAGGTCGAGGAGGAGGAGGAGAGTCACCCAACCACCTTTAGGCCTGGCTTTTTTTTCCTTCTTCCTTCCTCTTCTCCTTGTTCTGCACCTCTTCCCCTTCTCCTCCTCCTCCGTGGTCTTCTAATCCTTACCTCCTCCGTCCCTTCTCAATGCTTATCTTGTTTTATTAATTTATCTTGTTTCCTCCTTTGCATTAACTTGTTTATTCTCTCTCTCTCTCTCTCTCTCTCTCTCTCTCTCTCTCTCTCTCTCTCTCTCTCTCTCTCTCTCACTTCCTCCTCAGTTCCTCTTTCCTTGCCCTCCTCTTCCTCT
Organism: Coenobita brevimanus; assembly: GCF_032717465.1. NCBI lineage: Eukaryota > Metazoa > Arthropoda > Malacostraca > Decapoda > Coenobitidae > Coenobita > Coenobita brevimanus. Next base: position 39,564,636 of record NC_137063.1, read on the forward strand.
CTTCTCTTCCTTTCTCTTCTCATCTTCAATACCTCTTTATCACCCCTCCTCATTCTCTCTCTCGTTTCCTCATTCTTTCTATTCTCGTTCTCTCCCCTCGTCTTTCTCTCCTCTCCCTCCTCCCCCTCCTCTTCCCCCAAGCTTAAGAGGTAATCCAGTCTAATTAATACACTTGCAGGTGTGCTGGTTGAGGTGGGAGGGGAGGGGAGGGGAGAAGAGGAGAGGTGAGAAAAGGAGAGGAGAGGAAGTGAGAGAGGAGGGAAGGAGGGAGAAAAATAGCAAATAAAGTGGGAGAAAGCATAGGCAACGCTTCTCTGTTACAGCCCTCCATCTGACCAAGCACATACCCCCCACCTCCCTACACACCTAACCAGGCACATAAGGGCCCTCACCCCTCTCCCGATCTTTTCCTTAAAAGGCGGGAGTAAGGAGAACGCCTTGAGAACACATAACCTGGGCCCTTCAGATTCCTTCCTCAGGTCACATTGAAATCTCTGAATTTTTTTTTAACTTTTCATTAAAAAAAATAATAATGATATGACACAGCATTCTACCTATCAAAAGGCACCAGATCACTATAAGACACATAAATATGTGAAATTTCATGACTCTAAAGTGAATACTTTCTGATTTCAGGCCCGGAAACGACATCTCTACGCCCGGCAAGCCGCCCTGCCGCCAACCCTACAGACGGACACATGTTGATCAAAGTGATAACAACTCCCTCCTCTGACTCTGTCAGGGAGAGAGTAAAAAACAGGAGGGAGGAATGAAAGCGAATGGGAAGTATAAGGAAGGATTATTGAAATCAAAGGAATATAGGACGAAAAACCTAAGGAAGAGATGGAAGGCGATAGGGATAAGGGAAAGGGGGAGAATGGATTAAGGGAAGGGGAAGCAGGGAACGTGGGAGGACGAGGGGAGATAAGAGGAGAGCGATGGGAGGGAAGAATGACAAATAGTAATAAAAAAGAAGGGTAATGTTTAGAGTAAAGAAGAATAAAATTAATGAGATTTCAACAACTGTAAAAGGATTTAGAAGTTAGAAAGGGCTAACAGTAACTGTGAAACAATTAAAAAAAAAAAAAAACGAAAATGAGAAAGATGAAAACTGAGGTGTGGACAGAATGTAAATAAAGAACAGAAAAACAGGGAGCATAGAAGATAACTGAGCAGTGGAGAGGGTGGGAGAATATAAGAAAGTAAAAATAAAGTTCAAGGAAAATGGATACAACAGGAAAATAATAGAAAGAAGAAGTAGCTGGGACAAACAATAAAGAAGGAAAAAATGGGAAGTAAGGATGTAACAAAGACAAGGAAAGAACGCAGAAGTAGGTGGCATACAACAAAATAGAGAGAACAAAAAGGTGAAAGGACAAAGAGATGAAGAGAACTAATGGGAAAAAGAAAGAAAGGATGTAACAAAGACAAAATAAGAACGAAGAAGTAAATGAAATACAACACACACAAAAATGAAGAAAGAAAGAACGAGAAGGTGAAAGGACGAAGGCAAAGAAGAGATGGAACAAGTAGGAGGAGGCATAAACTTACAAATATTGGGAATAACACAACTTCTGATAACGACCCGGCACAAGAGGTTACTAAACACAACAAAAAAGCCAACATCCGCTTTCCTCTGACTACACTTGGAATTAATCGGGTTTCTTAGATCAGGGGAGGCATTCATTAGAGATCTTAACCAATTCAGTCCGATGCTTTACATATTTTTGGCGTATTCTTGCTATTTCCTTACGAATTATTCTCTCTTCGTCTTAACTTCGTCCACACTTTTGTCCTTTTGTAGTTTATTTCAGCTCAGTGGCATAGGAATACAATAATTCGGCAGTACCCCCTTTTCACTGCACTTCTTAGTGACTAGCACCCTTTTATATTGCTACAACTCAGCAGACAAGATGGAGAGATGGCAATTTTAGGCCAGGTTAAAGTGAAGTGAGTATAATTAACTTTGGAAAAAACATCTAGCCTACAGTGGAGGGGGTAGAAAAGATGTCCATTAACCCCTTCATAACCTGACTCATCTCCCTATACTGAATTAAATCGTCTGAAGGTATCAAGAGCACAATTAAAAGCACGTAATCCGATTGAGTGTTAATAAATTTTACAATAAGCAGGTCTCCACAGAAGTAAATCATTATCAGGAATAATTGGTTTCCCACATATTTCACCTTAATACGCATCCTGGTTTGACTATGAAGCGTTTGTCTGACTATGAGTGAAGACAGAAGAGTAGACAAATAGTTCCATAAACAACACAGGACGGTATTTAAGGTTATTTCGGAGATTTCCTAACGTCTCATCCTCAGCGATTCATTCTGGCCATTGCACCCCAGTATTACATTGAATGCTAATGTTGCACAATATACCGCTACCGCAACGCTACCAATAACATGCAAGATAATGATACCTCTGATATGCAAAACAAATAATTAAGGAAGAGGTGTTACAAATTATACCTTTCGGACCATAGTCTCGTCGGTTCAGGAAGCTCCCTAACACACGTTCCTAAGCGATTTATTTTGCTTATTACACCTTACTGTCCTATTCTGTGCTATATACATCCTTCAAACATCGCCATACTCTGCATACATAACGTTGAAAAGGATATTAACCAGCCATATCAAAATTTTCCTTCATGCCGCTCTCTGACGATGTTATTTAGCTACCGGACGACGATTTTTTAGCGAAGAGGTTAATGGAAGCTCAACCAAAGCTCTCCAAATTGGAAAGTTGCTCCTGAAATGAATAAAATCGTCGGGAAATACCAAGAAACGTAAAGAAAAAAATATACATCATCGGAGTAAACAGAAGAGCACGGAATATCGTAAGAAATTTTATGAATATCGACTCAAATTTTTACGTAAGCAAATACCCAGCTGAAGCCGATTAGTTATTTTGGCTGGATCGTTGCGGTATGACTCAATTTGCCAGATTTTGATTTATATAATACTGGCAAGAGCGTTCATTGTCAATAACAGATCTAAGCTGCTTTTCTGAACGCAGGAGAGGTGAGCTGGAAAGTCAGAGTAAATCGTGTGGAAAGTGTGTGTGTGTGTGTGTGTGTGTGTGTGTGTGTGTGTGTGTGTGTGTGTGTGTGTGTGTGTGTGTGTGTGTGTGTGTGTGCGTGTGTGCGTGCGTGCGTGCGTGCGTGTGCATTTTCCACAGTGTTCGTCAACAATCTTTCTCTCTGTTAATCTCCCTTTTCCAACTAAAATTTTCAAATAATAAAATGTACAGGTATACGCAACGCAGATTTTGAAACAAACCTGTACACAACATCGCTAGCTGGCGAAAACAGCTAGGAAACAAAATAGCAAAATGAGACGGTATATTGGCAATGACAGGCGTGTTATGGGAAGAGGGCATCGTTACTGAACAGAGATGATAGTGCCTTGAAGTTCTGTTTATGGATACCACCCCTCACAGCATGCGGCGTCCGACAAGATTTTATATATATATATATATATATATATATATATATATATATATATATATATATATATATATATATATATATATATATATATATATATATATATACACCATCACTTCAGCATGACTCATGCAAGTGATTACAGCAGGAAGTTTTTGTCAGGAACACTTAAATATCGAACAAAAACAGGTATTACAAGTAATATATTAAAATAATAAAGCGCAAACTAGTGATTATCGCAAGTAGGTAATTATCGGAAGCAATTATTATTGCCATGGGGTGGTTAATGCAAACACTTGAGTATAACATGGATAATTATCGAAAACATGTAATAATAACAGGACAGTAATCATCAAGGAACCGTGTGTGTCGCAACATGCAGGCAATAGGAAGAAATCGTGCCTATCGCATGGCAGTGCTTAATGAATGATGTGCAAAACTACTGAAATGAAATAAAATTCACTTACCATCGGTTTGGGACACTGAGCAAACTAACGCTAACTGCTGCTGCTACAACTACCGGTACTTAGACTACTACGACTATTTCTCCTACTACTCAGAGGAAGCACACTGTAATGAAATCAAGGAATAATCAAATATAGATTCAAGGTTGTGTGAAATGCTCCAGGCCAATTATAAGATAATAATCTGCAATACACGTAATCTCAGAGATAATGGATCACCTGGGGCGCTGCAGGTGATTCTCTAAGGGCGCTCTTTCTGTAGACTCTGAAGGCTGCCTAGCATTTTTTCTTATCAGTTTACTTCTGCATACCTATTAATCTCTTGTACCGGCATGCTGGTGCTGGAGAGCGGTGCCGTAGCCTGGTGATACTGGCGTAACTAAGCGGGTCCAGTGCCTCGTTGTGCAAACACTCATCAACTTCTTCTCTATCCCCTGAGAGGGGGAAGGTGGACAGCAGAAAGGTGATAGCTTCAGCTTGCAGTCTAGCAGTTTCATACTTCAGATGATTCTGGGCTTACTGCTACTACTATGAATAACACTAGTATGTCATGGGCTTACTACTACTACTATGAATAACACTGGCATGTCATATTTACCGGCTGCGCCAGTATTGACAGCCAATTAAATGCAAAATTAAGAATACTACGGAGTAACTGAAAATAAATCGCTAAATGAGAGATTCTAAGAAGGCCTCTGAGTACACCCAACAGAATTAAATAATTTCTTGGGCAACAATGAATATTACTGTATGAGCAGGTAAAACTAATTAATCCATGAACTTCAGGTATAGTCATATGTTTATGCTCTCCTGCCAAGAACTTAAACAATAAAATGATGGCTGTTCAGTACATTTACTTCACTGTTTTTACTTTAACTTGGCCTAATACTCTTATCTCTCTGTGAATGCCGAGTTGTTACAACAGATTAACACGAGAATTCGGTGCTAGTCACGAAGAAGTGCTATGGAAAGGACATAGGGACGTAGCATTACTTTTTGGCCGCGAAGCAAATGGACGGAAATTTGGCCCAAGGGAAAGTAAAATTTGGACACCCATTAAGCAAATCTACCTAAGCAAGGAAGGATATACTGTACCTCGCCACACGATCTATACAAACACACTACATAGCCACACCGAGGTTAGGAAATAACTAGCTAGGCGGAAAACTCGCAACTCTAACGACGCTACCAATTAGGAAGAGTTAACCCTTTCAACTCCAGTACGTATTACTTTTTTAATTCAAACTACAACCATCCTCATCTTTGGACAAATTTTTCAAACTGGAGGAGCTAGACACAGCCTTCATTCACCCCTTCAGTACCAGCAGCCTACAAACCAATTATTATTCACAGGTGCGGGATATGCTATAGTTATTATTTTCTAGGATGAAGGCAATATCCAGTCATGTAATTTGATGATACCGTCCTCAGTAATACCTGTAATACTGATTTTGATCGCGTATACTACTGTCGTATTAGTCTGATATTTTCCCAAGAACTACATAATATATTTTCATACATTTCTACCACGTATGCTGTAATATAGTAAAGAAAATGACCATCACAACCACGACCACCAACATCACCATCATCAGTATCACCACCATCACCACCACCCCCACAATCATCTCATCCTACCCCACTCTAGACTCCATTTCACCCTACCATAAAGAAGTGGGCTGGATACGCAGTGAGGAAAAGAAGACAGATGCCGGAGAAGAAAAAGAGAACAGAAGCAGATGGAGAAAACAGTAGCAGAACCTGTCATCAAGTCAGCGAAAAATGCATCAAATCACTCATCATCCAAGCCCCACACACACACACACACACACACACACACACACACACACACACACACACACACACACACACACACAAAAGTGTTTAATCAATAAGTAATTAATTATGTCATTATATATTACTAACCAGGGTAATAAATAATTCCTAATGTACGAGATTTATGGCAGAATTAGCGACCCAAACACCGCGGGCTTGGGATCACGCCGAGCATATTGATGGGGAGAATAATTTATGTTTGTTATCAAGGCGTAGATGTCACCAATTACCCACCATACAAAATACGGGGTGATAAAAAAAAAAAAAAAAAAAAAAGCATTGGGGGGGGGAGTATGAAGCTCTCTCTCTTTGCAAATACAGGGTGAGAAAGAAAAATGGATTATATGGGAAAAATAGGAAGTTTTCTCCCTTTGGAAAATACTTATACAGAGTGAGTTGAAAAAAAAAACTGGGAACAAAGGGGAAAAAAATATAACGTTTTCTCCCTTTCGAAAATACAGACTGAATTAAAAAACCGAGGGCATACGAGAAAAATATAAATTTCTCTTCTCTGGAAAAGAGTGAGTAAAAAAATTGAAACATACAAGAAAAATGTAAAGCTTTCTCTGGAAAATACACGGTGAGTGAAAAATCTTGGGAGAGGGAAAAATACAATGCTGTTTACTTTCTTTGAAAAGTACAGGGCGAGTACGAAATTTGGAGAACGTATGAGGGAAATACATATTTTTTTTCTCTCTTTTTGGGACATGCAGGGTGTGTAAAAATTTTCTAGGGGCTTAGGGGAAAAATATAAAGTTTCCTCTCTTTGAAGTTTATGCTGACATATGATGGTACTGTCGATGAAGCAGCACAATGAACAGGATGCAATGGACAGGATTCATTAAGACAGCGAAACAGAGTACAATGAACAGCATGGATGTCAGACTGATGATACACTGTGATGTGCTCGTCTCATTTGCTTCCAGACTTATGACTTACCCTGTGTATGCTTAGGGCCGCTTCTAGAGCTTATCTGTTTGCATATTAATACCTTCAGCCCGAGGACACATTTTTTGTCTATTTCTTCCTACCAGACGATTTTATTCAGCTGAGAGCGAATCATAGGAGCCCGAGTGTTCAAAGCGAAATTAACAAGAAGACTAAAATAATGACGTAGAGAAATTATGGTTATCCCTTTCAGTGCGATGACGTACTTTATTCCTGATACCCCGTGACGATTTTAATCAACTCTGGCGAGGCTTTCCGACCTTGAGAGATTTAGATATAGCCTTGACTGACCCCTTTACTTTAAGAGGTCAATCCTAAGCTGAATAAAACCGTCAGGAGTTAGGAAAAATTCAGATGAAAAACACCTCATCGTAGTGAAGAGGTTAACATCAAAGGGCAAAACAGGGCTAATAAACACGCCAGATGAATACACTAGTCACACACACACACACACACACACACACACACACACAAAGAGGAAAAAAAAGGAAAAAAGTAATGTTAAAATACGGGAAGCATCAAATGAACTGGCCAGGTAAACACAAGCCCAGGTGAAACATTGCTGGGCTAAACAATCAATTACCGGGCAGCGGCATCAAAGGCGCTAAATTACCATCGGTCGTGGGAGATTATAGCCAATGTTCCAACGCTAATATTAGCAACTCACACTCCCTCCTGCCGTCATGTTAGGTTAGTACACTTCCCTCTCTACTACGATGACATTTTATTTAATTTTATTTATTTTTACATTTCCAAGCTCCCTAACATCATCTGACGTCATATGGAATAAAATACAAAGACGCGAAAGTGAAAGGGTTACTGGTGACGATATTAACTCTCTCCAGCGCCTGTGTCCATTCCCTACAAATTAAAACCCTATGGTGTTTGTCGGAATAAAACACTTCAAAGTAGACCATGAGTTTTAATCACCACCAGACGATTTTATTACGTTTAAGAAGAATCCATTGCAGTGTTGGTGTTGTCTTTCTAACCCCTCTAGAAACTGTCTACCAAACTGAATAAAACGATGATAGTAAAAAAAGAAAAATACAGAAAAAGTAATACAAATAAATAAATAAATATAATCAAAGTACAGGGGGTCCAAATATTTACCCTGACTCCGACTACACACACTTTCAGAAAATTCATCTTCACATTCATCAAATTCAGGTCACTTAACGGGCAAGACACCACCTTATTCACTGCAGTTACTCATTACTCAGTTTCATCACCCTTCTCACTCTCAAAACATTCATCACCAATTTGGCTCATCTCATTTTCATCACCACTCTCGCTTTCATTATTTCGTCCTCATAATCATCACAATCAGACCTATTATCACCTACATGTTCACCACACATCACAGTTTTCCTAAATTATTCATCACCACACTGACTTTCATATTTATTCATCTCCGAACTCATCACACACAGTCCTTAATCTTGCCCTCACCACCTTATCCACTACATCTGTCAGTTCTGCTTCCACTCCTATTCATCATCGTCACTCACCACTCAACGTTCTAACCAATCTAACAATACTCACATTCATCAGGCTCTTAGTTCACTCACCAGCATCACTCATTACTCGCACATTCCCAGCGCACTCATTTACTAACACATACACACACACACACACACACACACACACACACACACACACACACACACACACACACTTGCTCATCACTCACACCACACACTAACTCACCACACTCACTCATCGCACACTCAACGCAGTCACTCACCACTTACTAGATGGGCCGCACACTTTCGCCATACTCACTACACACAGACATACTCACCATAAACTCGCTCAACTACACACACACACACACACACACACACACACACACACACACACACACACACATTCACCATATACTCACCACTCTCACTCACCACATTCAATATCCACTCATTCATTCACCATACTGTCAACTAAGAATGATAATATGAAGACAACAGTGAAGAATAATAAATGAGAGAGAGAGAGAGAGAGAGAGAGAGAGAGAGAGTGAGAGAGGCGGCCTACCCGTGTTTACTTGTAATGGAGAACAACACAAACAAAATGGCGTATCACTCAGCCTCTCCCTGCACTGCCCTCTCTCTCTCTCTCTCTATCTATCTCTCTCGTTTCTTGCCTTCCTCTCCTCTCCATTTCAATCCCATTTTTTCTGTCGCCCTCTTCGTCTTTCATTCCCTTCTTTCCTCAGTTAGCGTGTGTTCCAATTTCTCTTCATTCCACTATTACTCTCTCTCTCTCTCTCTCTCTCTCTCTCTCTCTCTCTCTCTCCAGCATTCTGTCCCTCATCATTCCCTCCCTCACTCAACATCTTTTGCTTACTCTCTCTATCACTCTCTCTCCCTCGCTTCTTCCATCCCTCTTTTCTTCACCTTTGTTTCTTCCACCTCCCTCCTCTTCACGCATCCTTACTTCGTACTCTCTCTCTCTCTCTCTCTCTCTCTCCATCATCATCCCTCACACCTCTTCCTCCACACCCATTGCCTCTACTGCATCATTTTCCTTTAGCCTCTCTCTCCATCATTCTCGCTCACACCCAACCCTTCATACTTTATCTCTCTCTCCCTCCGCCACTCTCCATCAGTCCTCTTTCCATTCACTTTCTCCATCTTTCTCCCCTCAGCATCCATATCCTCGTCTTCCATACATTAAAAGTGACTCGCATTTTTTTTTTTTTTCGTTTTTACTTTGAGTACTCTTCGCCCACATCCCGCCCTCTCTCTCTTTCACACACACACTCTCTCTCTCTCTCTCTCTCTCTCTCTCTCTTCTTCGCTAGTGCCAGACAATTTCATACAGCTTAGGAATTACCTCTTGTACGAAAGAGGTTAGAAACGATCGTCATTAACCCCTATTCTACAATGATAACTCTTAAATTCAGTCTTCCTCTTCTCCAGTTATATTAAGCTCTGCAAGAACCTCTCGGAATTATGAATAACCCCTGAGAATTATGAAGAATCTCTCAGAATTATGAACAACCTCTCAGAATTATGAAGAACCTCTCAGAATTTTGAAGAACCTCTCAGAATTATGAAGAATCTCTCAGAATTATGAAGAATCTCTCAGAATTATGAAGAACTCTGAGAATTACGAAGAAAATCTCAGAACTAAAGAGTCAATACCCTTTGTACAATAGCATTACATTGCTTTTACTCTAACGTGGTCCAGAATTACCATCTCTCGTCTTCCGTGACTAAGTTATAATAAATTATTAACACTAGAGCATGATGCTTGTCGCAGTAGTACGGTAAGACTGCAGAACCATAATACCTTTTTTTTTTTTTTTTTTTTTTTTTTTTTGCCAATAAACAACATGAAAAAGGCTGCACAAGAAAATCTGTGCCAAGTTAAGGTAGAAAAATTCTTATACAGTTCTTTCTTGGCCCGTGGCCCACCCTTACACAAAATTTCATTAAAATTCATTTAGAACTTTTCGAAATATCGTGTAGACAAACAAATAAACAAACAGACAAACACAGGTAAATACATAACCTCCTCTAACTTCGTTGGCGGAGATGATAGTAACAACAGAAATAAATACTAAAATAAAGTAACACTCATCACTGTCAACTGAATTTCAACAACACTTACATTACAGAAATAATTACAGCATTATCAATACCAATACCCGACTGATAATGATGATAAAACTACCTAGCCTAATTAATGAAGAAATTCCGGCTGTCGTTTCAATGCCAGGTACATCAAATTACCTATATTAAATGTGTGTAATTTAAGAGGCAGGCAGGCTTTTTTCAGTACCTTTTTTTTTTTTTATGCCCATCGTGATTATCCGGCGAATTTTTGGCAAGCACCGGACTGAAAATTAGCATGAAAAAAAGGGAGGGATTACGTGCACTTTTTTTCTCTGTTGTGTGTGCGTGGAGAATGTTTTGCGTGTTAATAATTAGAGGTTTTTTATCTGTTTCGCTTTACACCAGGAATGCACAGACATGACGATGACGATGATGATGATGATGATGGACGATGGCGATGACGATGACAATGATGATGATGATGATAACTGCAGTTGATAATAAGCACGTTTGGTAAAGATAACTAATTTGTTGGACTTTCTTTTTTTTTTTACTAATGCAATACCGTTACTTTGTGTGTGTGTGTGTGTGTGTGTGTGTGTGTGTGTGTGTGTGTGTGTGTGTGTGTGTGTGTGTGTGTGTGTGTGTGTTCTTGCAATCTCCAACTATTTTATTCATCTTTGGGACTGATTCTGTGCACACAAATAATGACCTCAGAAAGCGAGAAGCATATTAGCTCAACATACACGTAAACTCGGAGAAATCTGCTGAACCCTTCCATACAAACATCCTGAATCAGATGGCATACAATTTTTCCTTTTATTTTTATTTACGCTATGCTCAGACGGTTTTATACACCTTAGGATAGATTTCATGCTAGCACGTTAACACACACACACACACACACACACACACACACACACACACACACACACACACACACACAAGAACTTCGAATCACAGGACAGATTGGGTAGTGGCGACGTGGTTTCCTGTACACTCCTTTGACGTCTCTCTCTCTCTCTCTCTCTCTCTCTCTCTCTCAACCAGTCCCCTTTGTTGTGTGCTTATGGATCAATATTTCCCCTTTTTGCTTAATACCATCCCACTTTAATTTCTCGAAATGGCTACTTTCTCTGATTATTTCACCGTTTCTCGTTGCCTCTCGTTTTTCCTTTCAGTTTCCTGCTTCTTATTCATTATTTTACTTCTGTGTTTGTCAAAAGTTATCGTTCTTCGCAGTGGCTAAGTGTGTAGTTTTTTCCATATTCGTTAATTCCAGTATTTCCTTTTCAACTAAATATTAAGTGTTTCTGTTTTCCATTCACCCCTTTTTTCTACCTTTTATTTGTCTATTACCAGTGTTTGCATTATCATATTACTGAATCGCTTCTTAGTATCAGATTAGGTCAAGCACTGTTCATCTACTAATCGTTTCGCTCTCTATGTGTGTTGTTTTAGATCTACCAGGTTTGTATTATTTAGCAGTATACTGTATAAGAATCGTTTATACAGATTTTGCCTCCTGTATACTATATAATCTCTTTACTCTCCCTGACCAAGACCCTTCGAACCTTATCCCTTATCAATAATCTTTTTCTCAACGATGAATTACCTACAGCTCTCAAATCAGATATCCCATTAACATCTTTCCTTCTTCAAATCTCTAAAAAATTACATCATTCTAGCATCTCATCACGAAAATGAGTACCAATGAAAACATCTTCCCGTTATTATTTTCCTCAACAACAGGTCACTTTCCCTATCACATCTTCTACATGCCTTACCCAGACATCGCTTTAACATTCCTCCCGCTCAAAGTCCTTCAAGAAAGCAAAATATTCCAAGATTTTAAACATAACATTCAGTGTCAACGAAAAAACATCTTCCCACTGCTATTTTTCATATCTACTGGCCGTCTTACTTTCAGTTCTTTTCCGTCTTCCTTTTTTCTTCGGCGGTATCCCATTCCTTCCCTCTGGCCATCCCTCTCCATGGTCGTAAATATCTTGTGGTTATACTTATTTTCCTCAGTGTCCCCTCCAGTTAGAAGGTTTTGCCTCTGTCATATTTCTTAGCTTTCATCTCACAGCTTCCATATTTCTGTGTCATTTCTATGTGCATTTATTTGCCAAAACTGAAAAGAGAGGGGTTAATGGAAGCTATATCAGTCTTCTGTCAGAAAAGTCTCTCTTATGTAGAATATAAGCGTATGGCGAACTAGGAACAAACGAAAATTACTTCCCTGGGCTAAAAGGAATAAGGTAATTTGGCCTCTTTCGTTGTTAATTCTACCTCTCTCTCTCTCACTCTCTCATTATTCATCTATATGTTTACCTGTATATTTGTCTCTGTCTTTACTTTCTCAAGATTATTTAGTCACATGGCCACTGTTAATCTCTCTCTCTCTCTCTCTCTCTCTCTCTCTCTCTCTCTCTCGTCGGCCTGTAGCAGCAGCAGCATCCACCAATTACGACCACTGTTGCTCCACACCACCACCACCACTGAAGGCATAGCAAATTGGGTTTTGTTGGAGCACCGTCAATGCACGAGGAAGGAGGTTATGGAAGGAGAGACTAGAGGAAGGAGGGAAGGAAGGAAGGAAGAAGTGCTGGAGGGAAGGAGAGAAGGGGATAGGAAAGATGAATGAAATCGGAGAAGGGTACGGTTCACGAAAAAAAAAAAAAAAAAAGGAGATAGAGAGAGAGAGAGAGAGAGAGAGAGTAAGGATGGGGAAACAAGACAGGGAGTAAGGGAAGCGGAAGAAGAAAGGGAGCAGGAAGGTGGAAACAAGAGAGGGAGAAGGAAGGAAGCTGGACGGAGGAAAGGCGAGAGGCAGTAGAGTATGAAGAAGGGAAGAAGACAGAGTAAGAAGAAGGGAAGAGGGGGAGTATCAGGGAGGAAAGAGGAGAGGGAGGAGGAAGAAGAGTGAAAAAGGGAAGCAGATAGGGAATATAACGAAGGGAAGCAGGGAGTAGGAAGGACTGACTGACTGGTAACAATGGAGATGGAAGGATGGAAAAGGAGAGGTGGAAGGAGGGAAAGAGAGGGTACGAAGAAGGGAAAGAGGGGCTTGGAAGGAAAGGGAAAGAGGGGATAGAAAGGAGGGAAAACGGGGAGTAGGCAGAAGGGGAAAAGGGGAATAGGAAGGGAAAAGGGTGAGCAGAAAAGAAGTAATAGCGAGAGTGAGGAGCAAGGAAAAAAAAAAAGAGAGAGTAAGAAGGAGAGAAGAAGAAACAGAGTAAAGAATAGGGAAGAAAACGGAGTAAGGATGAGAGAAACAGGGGTACAGTAAGAGTGAAGAAAGGACAAAGGGAATACCTAAGAATGGCACTCTACGGCTGCTAGGATTCTTTCGTATAAGCAAAGTCACTTGGTGTTTAAATACTTTGATCAGGGAAGTGGGTAAACAGCAGGGAGGGCTTAACAAGAGATGGAATGTAAGTTATTCAGTGGTCGTTGAATAAAGCAGTGTGTTAATCGCTTGCATTTAACCAATTACTACGTATTCTCTCACACGAACAAAATCCCGATATTGGCTTGAATATTAACCTAAGCATATCTACATCAGTGAAAGGACTAGTCGAGCTAGGATATAGCCCTCTGACTGCGAAGATTTCTCTCAGCTGATCTAACTCGTCTGGTTACTACCTAAATACATCCTCAGTTGCGCCCATGCTAGTGAAAAGATACTCGTAAATGCCATATGTCACACAGATTTGTTGTAAACCTCTGATATGCAAGATTTATGGATACTAACGTGTGTGTGTGTGTGTGTGTGTGTGTGTGTGTGTGTGTGTGTGTGTGTGTGTGTTCTACAGTGCTTGCTGGTGTCCGAAGTGTTTTTCTTCGCAAAGGCATGTTGCAGCAGTTAGTCGGCTATTGCACAGTTTTACATTATCACCAGAGGTTGGATCTGGAGCATGAATTCGTCGTTAAACTAGTACTATATTGGTCCCGGTAGCAAAATTCTTCATGTAATTGGTATGTCGTGGTATATCACGCATTCTTCTCTATAATTACATGTGCTCCCCCCAAAATCACAACTTTTTGACATACAACTGGTACTGAAAAACTGAGGACCCGAGAATTTAGAAATATAGACAGGAAAAGAAACTGAAGAGACTTTTTTTTTTTTTTTTTTTTTTTTTTTTTACTATGGGTGTCTAAATGGCTCACTTGGTAAGCTGCTGTACTCACGCAGTTGCAAGCGCTGGTTCGAATCCCCGCCTAAAAAAAACAATTAGTATACCTTCTGTGTTGCTGATGTTCAACAAATCCATCAAGTATCGTTCAACTCGGACTAAAACTGAGATTTAAAAATGCCAACGGCCATACCACGTTGAGTACACCGCTTCCCGTCCGATCAGCGAAGTTAAGCAACGTTGGGTCTGGTTAGTACTTGGATGGGTGACCGCCGGGGAACACCAGATGCTGTTGGCATCCCTACGTGTCAAGTGGGGTTGGTGGAGGATTAGTGCCCCTCCCTGTAAAACAATTAACTCTAAGCCCTTGGCCACCCCGTTTGGGATACATGGCGTCTGGCAATGAATGAATGAAAATTTCCAAATACTGAACAATGAAAAGGGGGATTTCCACCGAGGGCTTTCTGTTCCAAGTAACTAACAACACTTGGTTTTCGTTATCCAATGCTCTCTATTCAGGTAACGCCAATTCACATATCCAGGTCAATGCTGTATAACTCAACTACTTAGTACATTAATTTGCAATAGTCAGCTTGTGTTCCGGGTACACTGTATTTTTAGATTCATTTGCCTGTTTACTTGACGGCTCGTACAGTTTCCCGCTTCGTCAGTGAAACACTAAATTTTGCACATTAACTTACACAAGGTAGCTTATGACACAGGAATACTTTTGTCCATATATATTTTTTGTTTACTAGGTCACATATTCAATACTCTACTTTCAATAACTGATTACCTTTTTTCCTTTACCGTGTAATTAATATTTTCCACATTAAGGAATTACCCACAGAAATACTTCTTTATTCTAGATTTAGTCACATATTTTCCCACATTAAGGGTTTAGCAATATATATTTCTCTATCTCCCGTTGTTGCTTATATTTACCTATTTACTTGTTTACTGTTTATAGCGGTATCACACACCGCGCCGCCGACCCCCGCCCGCTCTTGTCACTCTCCGATCACCGCATCACCACATTTACCACCTCATCAATTTTCTCGTATTCCCTCTAATCTTCTCCTTCATACCTTAAGCAAGAGAGATATTCCAGTTTGATTTGGCCATATGCACTACCTCCAATAGGTTTCTGTTCTTTGCTGATACCTCCTTTTCTGATAGCTTTTATTTTCTCACCTTTATTACCGCATTGCTATTTTAACATCCCTTATTTTTCCAAAGTACCTTTAAACAAAATAAATGTATCAGGGCTTATCTCTGGTTTTATGCACATCTGAAATTCATATCATTACATCATCTGCTCTTCTAACAGATTTTTTTTTCCTTACATTACTGCCGCATTTCTCTTACAGTTTCTTCTTCTTCACTCCTAAAGAACAAATTGTTATCATGGCTTATCTCTAGGTTTATGCACTGACCCTTATCGCTCTTACCTGCTCTCCAAATAACTCTAAATCTTCTTACGAATACATTATCTATCGTATCGTACACTATCTTATCTATTACGCATTACAAAGGAGTGGACTTCAAGCCTGTCTCTTCAGTCCCATGTCCAACCCCTGACACGTGTCTTGGATTATATACTATAACTCCGATCCTGCCGTGAATGCAATGTGATATGTTATCTAGACTAAATCCATATTTTTTTTTCCAGCTGAGGGATTTTCTGACATTCCAAAGAGTTAATGGAAACATCATACAACTCGCTGACTACTACAATCCCAATCAGTTGTGGTAAAATAATCCCCTTGTGGAATCCTGAGTGATACTGGATTATTTAATGGGATGGCTGAAGCGAAGCGTTTTATTACTCTGATGCCTTTTCTTATCTTCATTACCTCTTTTAAAGTGATATGGCTTATCAGTTCTTACTCGTATCTCTAGTATCATGCACTGCCTCTGATATCTAATTCTGTCTGAGACCATTATTATTATTATCATTATTTTTATTATTTCATTCTTGCTATTTCTTGACGATTTTACTCAGCTCAGCATATACTTTTCAAACTGGAGTGGTTAGATACAACCTTCACTAACCCCTTCGTTTCTTAGGCTGAATAAAAGCACCTGGTTACAGCAAGGTTACGACTACAAAATTACGTCATTGTATTGAAGTGATTGACGACCTAAATCAATAATTTCGTTTTTGTTTTTTCAAGTTTTTTAATGATTATTTCCGGACGATTTCAGTCAACTTTGGGGAAACCTTTACCCTGGAGGAGAATGACGAAACCTACAGTATAATTCTTTTCACTATTACTGATCAACAAGGAACAAAATCATCTGTTAGAGTATTAGCAAGAACAACACTGAAAAGACATGATCATATTAAAGGCCAGTATACCTCTAAACCACAATGAACATCAATTATCTTTAATCCTACGACTGTAATTTGTTCTCCCCTGAATAATCCCAATCAACAGCTCGGCTAAGTGGTTAATCCTCGTACACTATCTGATATATCTTTTTCATAATCACTATCAGACTATTTCTCTAATATTGGTTTTATCTTCTCCATTAAATCAGCAGAATGAACTGTACAAGTTTATACCTCTTATCTAGTTCCAGTGACTGCCTGTGATATAAAATCTAATAATTAACACTGTGTCTCTGGTACTGTTTCTTATCTACTGCTCCTCTAGAACGAATGGGCTATCAATTGTACTACCCGTCCTAATGCACTGCCTCACAAAAAGCTCAATCGCCTCTTTTAAATATTTCCTTGTTTCATTAATGCATCTTCAGAACAAAAGGGGTGTTATCTCAGACTTATCATACTGCCTCTCATAAAATATAAAGTAAGATATTTAGTATGGTGACGCCTTTCTTTTACTCATTCTGCCACCAAACAGTTATACTTATCATGGGAGAAACTTTCCGAACTACTCGTACAGGGGCTCGTTACAGCCTCTCAGCACCCTATCAAAATGAAAGGTCTTTCCTAAATTGCGTAGGTTAAAAAAGTATGTGGTAGCAGGAAGGAAGAGGCATACCTAAGTAGGTCATCGTAGTGAAGTGGTAAATTTTGCAGTATTCTTAAGTCTCCAGATGACAAACTCTGCGTATTTATTCCTATATTTATTACCCCCTACGGAAACAAGAGCATACCTATGAACGCTATCAAATCCACTAATGTTGCGTATTTATTCCTATATCTATTACACCCTACGGAAAAGACAGCACACCCATCAACTCTACCAAATCAGCATCCTGACTCGGTAGCACAGCCAATTCGAGGAGACATGTGACAAGTTTCAGTAGAGACATGACCACACTGTCCTCCGAATGATGAAAAATGAGTATGGGAAGATGGCAGCAAGGTCCTACACATGAGTTATTTTCAGAATACTCACTGAATATAGGAATAGTTGGACCGTATTTCATGGTAGAGAGAGAGAAATAAGTAGCTTCCCAAAGTCTGACGAATACATAACTGAAAACTCGAACCATCTGAAACACGCACTGGTAGAGATGGCATTTTTACAACATTTCGCCAGATGTTATTCTTCTTTAGTCGGAACTGGGAAGGCAGCTGTTTCTCTGACTGTACAAAACGCGATCAGCAATAAGGCAGAAAGGTAAAACTTTCTTTTTGATTTTCATCGTGTGTTTGTTATGATGCTAAAAGAAAAAAAAAATTATTTAGCTTAGAGACTTTCGCGAACTGCAGTGGGGAGATGACAAGTTTTCATTAATTTGTTCACTACGAGAGATCTTCTAAGGCTGTATGAAATCGTCTGGAAGTAACAGGAATAAACTGCTAAAAGATATTACCATCCTGAAGGGGTTAATAATATATCTAATAATCTTCCACAACACCCAACTACCTTCCACTTCTTGCTGTATCGTTACTTTCGTCATCTTTCTACAATTTTTCTGTTTCTCCGTCCTTTTTAATCCCCTTCACTTAACCAATTCATTACCGCAACCTGCAGACACTCAATTAAAAGTGATGTCGCCTTTGTGCAACTGTAGGGTAATGGTGTTTGTATTATGAAGAAGGAGGAAAGAGAAGGGATAGAGAAACAAGTTTGCGAGGACCGCTGACGTGGCGCTGCTGATCCGCTGGTGCAATACATCAATATACAGTATAATGCCATTAATTCAAACCCGTCAGTTTGAATACAACAACAACAACCACTACTACTTCTACGACTATTGATATTATTATTATTATTATTATTATTATTTCCAAACCCGATTAAGCTTTCGAGAGGCCATCTGTAGTGAGGAAGCTGGAAACAGTCTCCTTTAACCCCTTCGCATCCTGCTATTCCCTTAAGCAGAAGAAATTAGTCTGAAGGTAGCAAGAATAAATAATGGGTCATCGAACTGAAAGGGCTAACGGCACATTTGATGGCGGGGAGCTGTTCATATCAAGAGAGTGGAAATGGGCGGGTAGGAAAAGGGAAAGAGCGGAAAGGGCAGAGAAAGGAGTGGGGAGGAAAGTGTATGGAGCGGGGAGAAAAAGGGAAAGGAGAGGAGAGGAAAGGGTAAGGAGCGGAGGAGAAAATCGAGTTAGCGGGCACTGTTAACATGGGGTGATTTACCTCCTCGGAATAGTATGTTAACAATCCCCTGAATGCCAGACAGTAAATATCTCAATCCCTTCAGCTCAAGGATGTGGATGTGTTTTATCTTTAACAATCTCCAGACGATTTTACTTAGACTGAGATGGCCTTTCCCCCCCACTCCCCTCCCCCACTGTAGGACTATGATTCAGCCTTCACTAACTTTCATCACCACTGTGCAAAACTGTCTGTTAGTAGCATGATCATACACTCAACAACACGTCATCACACTGAAGGGATTAAGATCAAATATGGCGGGGGTTAATTGGTTACATCAAAGAGTGGAAAGAAACGAAAAAATAAATATACAGTATATTTCAATAAGCGAGAATTACTCAAACGAAAACACCAATTGGCCTGCATACTTTATCAACATTCACTGTAGCTCTAAAATATGACTGTACTCTTTTCACTCTAACTTGGCCTACAATTGCCGTCTTTCCACCTTCAATGCCGAGCTGTAACAATAGACTTACACTAAAATATGCCGCCAGTCACAAAGAAGTGTTACGGAAAGGTTGTAGAGCCGAAGCAGTGATTTTTTCGCCAGTGAGCTACGTAAAATAAGCTGCAAAAGGACAAGCATCTGGGCCAAGTTAAGGTGAAAGAACTAGGCTGGATGTAATGTAAGGTAGTATGTAAACGGCAGTACCAATAACACTGTAAAGAACGGATACGAAACGGCGCTGCCCTTTCGCCCGCGTAGTCTAATAACAATCATTTTAGAATATGACTACTGCAAATTTGTTCGACGTAGAAGATCCAAAACCACTCAATGTTCAGCTGAGGGGCAAGTGCAGTCAGACTTGAGGGTAGATTAAATTCTGATTACTAACCAAGCTCATTCCTACAACATAACTAAGGCTCATCAATTTCTTACAACCACGACTTAGTTTTCAAGAGGTGGAAGCAGTCCAGTTCCGTAAGGTGCAAAGCCCAACTATAGTTTCAATATCCGATAGAACGACTGAATACTATAATCTGCTTATCACTAGAACGGAAGGGAAAAATCAAAGCTACCGGTACTGCTCGAACGGCCCTGCTGAATCTCCTTTTAACGTGCAACAAAAACCCCTTCAACACGATGGCGCATTTTTTTTTTATTTTCATTATTCCACCACCTGACGATTCTGTGCAACTTAAGGAGTTAAATCCTCCAGTGAAATAGTTAATGAAGTGTTTATCTATCCCCTTCAGTTCGAAAAATCTTAAGCAATATAAAGCCAACCGGACATAGCATAATAACTACAATTACTACAGGACGTCATCGGATTTCACGGTTTAACAATCAAATTAACTCTACAATCTTTAACAATCACACTTATGCCAGAATAAGATTTGCCGGCGGATCAGACGGTATGGTTCGCATCAACAGAGCGGGAGTGGGCAGAGACAAACTGAGTTAGCAAGTATTGTTTAAACGATACTAATGTCTCCCTTATTCATTGTATTACTCCCTGCAGTACGATGATCCTTTATCTGCTTAATCCGAGCTACCACCACACGATTTTTTTACAGCCTGAGGGAGATCTGTTTCGCGGGTATCACTCTTGGGTGAAAGGGAAAAAGTCTCCATTAACCCATTTAGTACAGTGACCATTTTTCTGTTTAATTCTTGCAACTCCCAGATGCTTGCATATGTTTTCTGGGGGGAGCTCTTGTAATGAAGGGGTTATGTATCGCTCTAAACTCTCGAAATCGACGAGTTACGTATTCATTCCCATAAAGAAACCGGATAGGAACCAAAAAGACCTCAAAGTTATGTGAGAGATGCTAAAACGGTTCTTTATACCTCGCCAGTGTGGTATTCAAAGTTTACAAAAAAAGAATATCAACAAAATTAACTTACGGTGATATGTAATTCTTATCTCACCTTAATACTGACGTCATCCTGAGTTTCCCGAAGAGGCAGGAGGGCAGGCAAAGGACGCTCTGAAGGAATCGATATTGATTTTGTTGTCTACATGAAGATAAGGTTACACGGGCGAGTTACCATCTTCTGCAAGACTTGACTACCCGATAACTATTGAATCGAAGAACAAAATTGTCTCTAAAGCAGCAGTCAAGTTGGTCTTTGTTTTGATTTTCCTTATGGCATCTTTATCTGGGTTACTGTAAGTATAAGAAAATCTACCTTGATAGTTCTCATGACGCTTTTTACAGTTACTCTTGGAGGCACTTAC
Source organism: Coenobita brevimanus (assembly GCF_032717465.1). Taxonomy (NCBI): domain Eukaryota; kingdom Metazoa; phylum Arthropoda; class Malacostraca; order Decapoda; family Coenobitidae; genus Coenobita; species Coenobita brevimanus. The sequence continues at coordinate 39,585,812 of NC_137063.1, forward strand.
TACACAAATAATACGTTAAGTTCTTTATGTACAGTGTGCTGCTCCACTTATTTCTGAGCGGAGAATTTTATCTCCCTTAACACGCTAACAGCAGTACTGGCATGGGAAATAATCTCCGTATGGTCAGATTTTATACCTTCCCATGCTAGAAACAATCTCTGTCCTCTTCAGTATAGTACCGCCTTTTAATTACATTTTTGCTACCACTAGGCATTTTAACTCCTCGCAATGAATGGTTTGAGCAAGAATTTACACAGCACAAGCGCCGAGTCATGGCCAGGCCTCGTCGCTACCTTTATAATATGTTACGAATACAGTGTTTCAAAGACGTCACAGAAAAACACTGAGTTATCTACCGCTTACTAATCACTTAATCACCACCTACTAATAGCATATGTGTTGAATCAGTGCCAGGCCTCTGTTACCTGTATGTATGTTTGAAATGTTGCAAATTTTCAGCAGTTGCCACGGGAGAAATTTAAAGAGACCTAGGCACAGAATGTTTCAACTTCTTTTGTACGATGACAGATTATCCCTTCTTATTCTTGCAATCACCTGACAATTATATTCGGCTCTGGGGAGGTCTCTCTCGGTGACGGGGCTAGAAACTGTCTTTGATAATAAAATAATAAATAACACCTTCTATAATTAATATTTATCACCACCAGACGATGTTTGATCCCATGTTCTGATAAACTTTCTATGCAGTAGTTGTTGATTCACTACTGGACCTTTGCTCTACCTTTCTAGTGTGTGTCAGAGAATATGATATAATTTTCAACCACAGCCGCTTTGAAAATCATTTAGACTTCCATTATTTATTACCTGCCAAGAGATTTATATGGCAAAAGTGTTTATTAACTGCCAGATCTGTGTGTGTGTGTGTGTGTGTGTGTGTGTGTGTGTGTGTGTGTGTGTGTGTGTGTGTGTGTGTGTGTGTGTGTGTGTGTGTGTGTGTTCTGAGAATACATAACAGTTTATTATCCATCACATAAAAACGTTCAGACTTTCATCGCGCTATATCACAAGCGAATTAATGATCACTTCTGTCGTCACTGAGAGTCTTGAACTGCACAAATGTTGATTCACTGCAAGACCTCTTAGCGACAAGTATGTGTTCAGAATAAACAGATATTCTAAATTTTCAGTCATAGTGTTATCGTTCACACTTGTCACACTTATTGACGCACTAACAATTTTCTATGATGCCCGTACTGGTTTACTGCCACTCCTTTCCCCGCCACCTATGTGTCAAGAATTATATTTTATGCAACAGTCATGGAGAGCAACAACAGTTTTTATCCCCTTCAATATGGTGACATTTTAAAAGTAATTATAGTCTTGCTTTCAACAAACGATTTTTATCTGCTTTATTTCATTTTATTTATTATTATTATTTTCCATCCATCCATTCAATCTTATTACTATTATTATTATTATTATTTTTTTTTTTTGGCTTCGGAGAGGTTCGTCGTAGTGATGGTGCTGGAGAATCTACATGAACACCTTAGACATAATAACGTTACTTTTTCTTTAATATTCTTGCTACCGCAATACAATTTTATTTCCCTCGTGGTGAAGGACATTACATAGCACAGGTGTTGAGTCACTGGCAGCTCTTCCTCTACCTGTACGTGGGTTCAGAACACAAATTTTCTGGGCCAGTTTTCGGAGCTCCGCACAGCTTCTTATTGCTTCAGTATGGTGATGAAATTTTGTTTTTATATATCAGTATTCTTGCTACCTGCTCACATTTTTTTTATTTATTCTTCATTCATTTATTTATTTATTATTTTATTTTTGAAGCTTAGGAGAGGCCCCCCAGTATGACAGCGTAAACTTTTACTTGAAGTTCTTGCTACTGCCAGACGATTTAAAACCCTTTAAAGCTAAGAACTTTCTTTGGCACAGGTGTTGGATCACCGTTACACACACTTCTGTTTCCTGTATGTGTGTGCAGAGCCCCGCACTTCACCACTCACGTCACCGCACCTCCGCAGCTTCACCCCAGGGTTCGCACTCACAACCTCTAGTTTGCGCACCTGAGTCATACCTACACTTCCGAGCGCCTAGTAAGACTTTGATTGGTCTCAATTATCACAGTATAACAATAAACACTAGGAAGTCGCTTCACAATAAAAAATAAATAAATATATATATATAGACAGACAGACAGAGAGTTAGATATAGGTAGATAAATAAGTAAAATGAAAACTTATCAATTTCCTTCTAGGGGGGTAGAGGGGCAGTGAAAAGGTTAATAGATCCTACCCCAGTTCGATTCCCGGGCCGGTCAGGATCCGGGACAAAGGTGTTTCTCTTATGTCCCTATTCACCCAGCAGTACCGTACCAATGGGGACCTGGATGTATTCGATTGTTGGATGAAGTACTCGAGGGGAAGACTGCGACGGTACTGTTTTGTTGTAATGATCCCCGTGTAGACAATAGGTATTAATCTCAAGGAGACTACAGAATCGCTCCACGTCATGTTCTTGCAAAACTCATTTTAGTTACAAGAGGTAATCATGTAGGCTGTTGTGTGAATTTCGGGCCAAGTTTGCACCTGAAGTAACAAAGCACTGAATTCCACACTTATTTATCCGAAAGTTGTATGATGGATGAGGCTAATGTTGTTGCTAAGTAAGTTATTACAAGTCAGTGGCTTGAATAACACCGATAAGCTAAATCTCTTAATCTTGCAAAGGAAAAGCATTAAAAAAAAAAAATGAAATGAAATTTGTTATGCTAAAATGTTATCAAAGCAAACACCGGAATCAAAAATATAAAGACAACAATAGCTGAAAACATAAAAAAAAAAAAAAAAAAAAAAGTTCATCATCACCATCATTATCATCCTTAAAATGACCTTTACATCTAAATATGGGGTGAAATAATTAAGGATCCTGTATTGGTGTGCAGCTCTTAATGACAGTGTTCTATTGTGCACTGCTCCAAACCAAAATAAACCCAGTAATGGTCAGGACAACGAGTATTCCATTCCAGTTGATGCCAGAAGACTTTATTCAGTGATGTTAGTCGAAAGAGTGCGAGTGTCAGTGATGTCACCATTAACCTTATCATGGTCGAGACAACTCTAGTATCTCTATTCCGGCTGATGCCAGACAGTTTTCTGTAGCTGGGTGTGTCATGGGATCTTCAGTGTTGCATGAAATACCTACATGTATCTGGGAGTGCAATGCGACGGGGAATCGAGGTTTTTCTTGTCAATGCTGTGCAACCACGGAATACCATCCATGCATCCATCATCTAACCACGGAACACGCATATTAGAATCTTGAAGTCTTAGAATGTTGATGCCATTAAACACTACTCGGTAATTACGCGACAACAGACACATGTAAAACAACTGCACTGTCTTGATTTCACTGCTACAAATTGCTCAAATTAAAGTATTACACACACAAAAAAATATCATCGCAACTTTTGTTTATGCTGCCATTACACGATTTTATTCGGCTCCACAGAAACTTTTAGAAGACCCCAAGTTAGACCATTACAGCCTTTACTAATCCCTTCACTAAGTGGGATCTTCCTCGCTCTGAATGATATCGCCTGGATGTAGTATATAAACAAAAAAGACGTCATCGAACTGAACCAATTAAACTAATACACTTTCACAAGAACGGTATCCTCCCAATCGCACAGTTTCAGCATTTGGATATAATTCTTCCATTCGGTGATATCAGCGATCTTTTTACAGTAAAGGAGGAAGGAAAACAGAAAACCACCCAAAATAAGACAAGGGTAAACAGAAAACCATCCAGAATATTCGACAACATTGAAAATTGGTCCAGTTTTACCCTGCACTGCGACAGGTAAAGAGAAAACCAATCAAATATCCAGACAACAATGAAAGTCTACAGTTGCGGTTAAGAAGGAATGCAAAATCAGTCAAAATTTTCTACAACACAATCGACATGTTTTCAGCACCTGGGCATCAGTCTTATATTCGACCATGCTATCGATCTCTAAGGCATGGATGACGGTACAAAGGCCAGCCAAAGCATTCGACAAAACATAATCAACTTTCAAACTACGCGGTTAAATTCAGCATTCTACAATATTACCATTCCCTTTCAAATCACGGCCGAAGCTGAAATGAAGGATAACCGAGATACTGAACTCAAGAATACTGGTGGTCAGTGAGAGAATGTCATGTTTATATTTCTCTTGCTGCTGCTAGAACGTTTTAAAGTTAGAAAACCCTAGTTGAGATGAGGTTAAATAAGGCTATACCTAACTCCTCCACGTCGGAAAAAAAACGAGAAGAATATAATTGTTTGGGTGTAATAATAATAATAATAATAATAATAATAATAATAATAAAAATAATAATAATAATAATAAAAAAGGCGTCACCGTACTGAAAGGGATAATATCGATCGTAACTACCATTATATGGAGATCGTAACTGCCATAATTGCAGGGAACGTAACAACCATAAAAGTGGGGGATCGTAACTGCCATAATAGAGAGGGATATTAACTACCACAATAGCGGAGGATCGTAACTATCATAATAGCTGGGGATCGCAACTGCCATAATAGCGGGAGATCGTAACTACCATAATAGAGGGGATCGTAACTGCCATAATAGCGGAGGATCGTAACTGCCATAACAGCGGTGATCGTAACTGCCATGATCGCGGGAGAGTAACGAAGCCAACAAAGAACTACCATAACAGCCTTTTCAGTACAATGGCGCTTTATCCGTTCTTACTACCACCAGACAAGTTTTAATTACTATACAACCTTTCGTATAGTGAAGGGGTCATTAACAGTATCCAGTAACCAATTCAACTCGATGACCTCCACCCCCTTTTTATTCTGGAAAGGGTTAGCAAGTCTCCATTACTCTTCACTACGATGACGCTGTATTTCACTGTATTCCTGCTACCACGAGGCATCCCCCCCTCTTTTTTTTTTTCTTTTTTTTTGTCCAAACTTGTGGATTAATTTTTGTTGAGAAGGAATTAGCAAGTCATCATTAAACCCCTTCAGTACAATGACGCCCAGGAAAGATGTCTCGTATCGTTCGTATCGTATTGTTTATAAAGGCTCCAACACCTAATGGCCGCTCTCCACGCTGCTCGATCACTGGCAGCCTTCCTATTCAGTCCCTTATCCCTGAGGTCACAGTCTTCCTCCCAGCTCATTTTCGGTCTGCCCTTCACAACCCTACCCCCGACTGTACAGCTGATTGGATAAAATCGTTTGAAGTTTCCACGTTATGATCAAAGCCTACCAGCGTCTAACATGAAAAAAAAAACAAAAAAATCTAAGCTAATCAATACATAATAATAGCATATGGTTATCTAAAGTTCGTCCATCAGCTCCCTGCCATATAGTGTTACCGGACTCAAGTCAAGGTTCATATCATACAGGAAAACTTCATGCAAATTTCAGCTCTCGGCTGCGTAACCAGAGAAATATAATAATGATCTAGAACCACTGTGTGTCCTCTTCCTCATGTACAGTTGCGCTCAAAACGTATGTAGATACTCTGTAACTAACATATAAAGTATGTAGGTATGAGGGGTTGAAATCTTGTTTCACCAGTTCGGGATCCCAACCACGTAAGAATTAAATCTTCGCTGCAAATGTGCTGTACTCACCAAACCTAATAATGAAAAATTACTCAACTTTCTGAACATAATGCAATTTTCATCGGGTCTCCATCATCATTATCAACATCATTATCTTCGTCACCAAATTTCACGTTATTTTGTTTCTATGGGTAGAAAAAAAAAATAGCGTGAAAGTAAAAGGTAAAGTCCTCGCTGAAATGGCCCATACATCCATTCATTCACCTTTTCAGCCTCAGATATTTTCGGCTCATTTTTTAAAAAGATTCCATCCATCCATCATCCAATCCTACATTGCCCCATGAGAAGCGTAGGAGCCCGGGGCTAGGCAGTTGGTCCCGACATTTAAGATGAGATTCATGTAACTTAAATTATACACGTTGTGTGTGTGTGTGTGTGTGTGTGTGTGTGTGTGTGTGTGTGTGTGTGTGTGTGTGTGTGTGTGTGTGTGTGTGTGTGTGTGTGCGCGTGTGTGTGTGTGTGTGTGTGTGTGTGTGTGTGTGTGTGTGTGTGTGTGTGTGTGTGTGTGTGTGTGTGTGTGTAGGTACTAAGTCTTAGTGTCACTCATTATTGGAAATCACAGTGACACTGTACTGGTAGGATATAATCGCAGTGGGTGAGAATATTTCGCATCACAGCTTTCCACGACTAATCAAAGGTAAATAAATGCTGTCTTTTGCCCTTTGATACGCCGACTATGCGCTAATAAGCTTGTTATTGAGCGGTGAACCTGGGATAACAGAGCGATTTTCTTCCTTTATCAATTACCCATTATTTACTGCACTTCTTCCTTTAGTTATTTCTTTTTTTAATGTCTCCCTCAGCTTTGCACCACTTATGTACTACTTCACTTTTTTTCCCTTAATATTCTTCTGTTTACAACCTGCTTCACTTTCAATAACTTTTTTTTCTTATAAAATTTAGTATGTGAGACAAATATCACGTACTAAACCACATATACCAAGGCACACGAAATGGGCAAAATATACCTTAAATAAATATCTACCTTTAAATACGTACATGGTGCATTATAGGGTCGTTCTAAAAGCGGAATGTGTTATTATTTGTCTATGCTTTTATCTATTATTATTACTATTATTATTATCATTATTACAATGAATGTCCAACCTGAGCTCCATTTACATAAAGACAAGGTTGTGCCAGTCGTTTGCACAGTTTTCTCATTATGTTACATTCTACACTTATGATGTACAACAGTGCGTCGGGAATACTTTGTCTGGAAAACATAACACCACAAATTTCAGACAATCCCATTAAAAAAAAAAAAAAAATGTTTAAAACCTTCCACAAACTACACGCGGCTCATCGACATGAGGCTTAAACCAGTGACTTCCAATCACTGGACATGAAGCGAAAACATTTCCCCATATGACAACAGACTTCCAACACATCTTAAATATCACTAACACAATGCACTTCCACTTCTTTATCACAGAATGAAGTCAATGGAAAATAAAGAATAATACAAACAAGCGACTCACCTTCGGCAGCATGGCGGGCAGTATGGCGGACGGGGAATCTGCAAACACTGACTTAACACCAGGAAAACAGCCACCTCTAAGCACTTTACTCACAGGCAATTACCCTTAACACAGGTGAATGATCTGCGCATGGAAGAGCCACACGTGAGAGGGCAATGTGCAGCAGACTGAGTGACGGCAGAGGTGAGAGTGGAAAGGGAAGGGAAGCCACGGCCATCACCTCCACCCCGCCAAGCCCCGCTCAGGTGATCACGCTACCCTCGCATCACCTGTCCGCTAACTCACCTGTCTACTCTCTCACCTGTATTCCCTCTCATCTGGTTATTCATTCACCTGGTCACTCATTCACTCAATTGTTTATTTACCTGTTATTTAATTCACCTGGTCTCTTATACACCTTTCATCTCACCTGCCCACTAATCCACCTGATCATCCATTCACCTAGTCGTTAATTCACTCATCGCCTGACAGTTTTTTTAACTGTCATCTCACATGGCTTGTCCCACCTAATCATTCAATCAGTTCGCCGTTAATTCACCTCTTCGTCATTCACTTCTTTCACTCACCTCTCTTCGCTCTCGCCTGGTTACTCATTCGCCTCGCCGTTGATTCATCTACCCATTTATTCACCTGTTCGTTCACACACCTGCCTTCTTTCACCTGATCACAGATTCAACTTCCTGTTTTTTCACATACCTCATTCACACGGCTCCTCCCTCTCACCTAATCACTCATTCCTTTCGCCATTTATTTAACTGATCCCTAATTCACCTCGTCGTTTATTCACCTGTTCTGTCCCTCATCTCCCTCACACATCCAACCTCTCGCTCTCCTATCTTCTCATTCACCTTTTTACTCATATATCTGGCCTTTATTCATTTATTCTTTCACCAACTTTGTTCTTATCCACCTCTCCTCTCCTACCTGTTCCTTCCCTCACCTTTCTCATTGTTCACCTTCTCCCGTAGTTACGTAATAGTTCATTTACTTGTCCTGGTTTAACTATTCCATCATTTACTCTTCTTTCGCCCACCTGTCCCATTCACTTACTCTCTTTTGCACTCATCTTTCCTTTCACTTAGTCTTCCTCACACTGGCCACTCCTCAGACGCAAACTAACTCTTCTCACTGTCACTCTTGCTCACACTCATCCACTCTTCCTCACGCTCGCTCTTCTTCACACACCCCTCCCTCACAATCATTCTTCCTCACACTCACCTTTCCTTTCATTCATTCTTCCTTACATTCCTCATACCCACTACTCCTCATCCTCACTCCTTCTGACACTCATTCTTCCTTACACCCACCGTCTCTCCTACTCACACTCACTCTTTCTCTCATTCTTCCTTACACTCGCCTTCCCTCCTATTCCTCTTGCTCACTTTTCCTCACACTCATGGTTTTCAAAGCTGCCAAATGCTCTCAAGTTATGTACCTATATGCAAACCAATCCACCTACAAGAAGAGCGTGAAAATTCGGAAAGAAATAATGAGGAGTGGTGACAGAGTTCGAAACTATATTTTTTACACCTTTTCATTGTACAAAAAGGGTACTTACACTGACCAATCGTGTTTCGAAAATACCGACAATGTCTGTGAGTGGAGACATAAGATAACTGTAAAAATGATTTCACTTGTTATATTTGTGATCTATATAAATACAATATTAAGAGGATATAGTAATAAAAGAGGCCGACAAATAACGCCATATTATGTTGTAGAGACGAGGGCACAGTTCCTTTGTACCAATTTCAAACTGTGTCAAATCCGAAAGATCCTGCTAAACTATTCCGCAATACTCAAACAAATTACATATTTCGCTTCATTAGCTAAGATCCGAAGTGTGTAGAGATATAACTACTCTGGATTGTATATTAAGCAGGAACGGTGCGCCAGCCATCATAACTGTCCTCAATTCTACGGCCCCTCCTCGTAATGATATAACTTGCACTAATTATATCAGTCCATTACAGGCAATAGCACCTTCTAACCTACTTACCTCCCCTCCACCACCCTCTCTGACTACAAATGTGAACAGGGCGACTACATTCTTTCGGTGCCGCGGACATACTGTACTTCGGTATTATATTTAGGATAATTCCAGACTATTTTTTGGGGTAAGGAAAAAAAATAAACGTGACATTAATTAACCATACGCCGAAAATACATGTGTGTGAAGACTCACACGGAACATGATAGGAAGTGAAGTGGCAGAGACATGTATCAAAGAAACCAGTTACTGCAAGAAATACTCCTATGCCATGTAATTAAATATGTCCTGCATAATACATTAGGTTACATGAAACGATCTGTAATTATATTGAAATATACTCTAATAATAAAAATTAGTCATATCATATCGACTATCACCCAGACGTTCGATCTTCCTATTTACCAATGTATAACCAGACGCCTTAATCCTAAAGGTGTGGCCTCCATGTCACCCTGTCCTATCCCATTTGCCTGCCCTCCGCCCAACTCACACACCCCTTTCTCTCTACTCCACCCCTCCATCTCATCCTCTGTCTCCCCCTCCCTCTCCCCTTCAACCTCACTCACATACACTCTTTTAGTCAGTCTCTCGTTCTCCATCCTCTCCATACTGGCTAAACCAACTCAAGCGTGTTTCTGAGATCCACATTAACGCCACAACGTCCCTTCACCAAGACGTTAAAGCTGCGTAATCGGACGAAACTAAAATACTGACTGACAGATGATGTTATATGTGTAGTGTTCTACCTGCTTTAACATTTACTAATTAGCATCACTAATGAAACGGATGAGTTATCAATGGTTTCATGAACTTAAGACCCATGATACTAATACCGAACTGCAGGTTTCAGCACTATCTTGACGTCACAACAACTTTATAATTAGTGTTTTATTTTGGGGGGTATTACAGCATGTTGTGATTAGGCTACGTTAACAGTGAAACTTGTGTTACTGTAAATTTTGTGACTCTAATTCCATTGCAGGTAAGCCATAGCTACATGAATATTCTGTTTTCACGTGTATCATCTTGAATACTGCATAAAATTTAGGGTACTCTGAATACAGTATATATGATACACTGACGCCTCCCATCTACATCATCAGAATAGGCTATGCACATAAAAACACCCGTAATAAGCATGGAGAGATCCGAGAGCGAGACAGGCGTGCCAATGGAACTGATCAGCTAAGTCAGACTCTTCGTTTAGTTTTTCAGAAAGTAGTGTGATAAAATTTTGAGTTTTTTGATGGATCATAAAAAAAAAAAAAAAAAAAAAAAAATCCTATACGTGGACAGTACAAGCTATTAATCACTATGCATAAAGAAATAATACCTTTCTAGAAACCCAGTACATGTATTTTATATATATATATATATATATATATATATGACTACCGGTGGAAATAGAACGCTTCTCAATTATGCACTCTGAAATACTGCAGGTCATCATCATCATTATCATCATAATTTTCCCCACCTAATATAACCAGCTAATCAGTATGCATAAAGGAATCTCTCTCTCTCTCATGAAACCCAATACATTCATAATTTATCAGGATGTGTGGCTACTAATGGACACAGAGGCCCTCAAAGTAATGTAGTCCCAAATATCGCCCATGAACAATAAAATCAGCTCATCATTATGCAAAAAGAACTATGATTTTTTTTATTGAAACTTCGCATACTTATATTTTTAGAATTATGATTCTTTATTGAAACTCCGCATACTTATATAATTTTTAGAACATATAACTACCAAAAGGAACAGAAAACTGAAACTATAACTCCACAATATTCCTCGTGAACTGACAGTAACACTAACTAATCATTATGCATTAACGCTGACCTTTTTATAACTGAAATGCGGTATATTTATAACACACGAGAAAGAGCTCTAACAATAGCAAATACAAATACTGTACTCTCTCCTATTAACCTTTCCAGCGCGATGGTGACTTTTATTTACTGGGGTCCCATTTGAGACTTCGCAATGCCTCTTCCTCTGCGATTTATTTTGTATATGACACGCCTTTTATATACTAGGTCGTATTTCATATGGCACAGGAGGCTCAGCAATACATCTTTCTCAGCGATTTATTTTGCATATGACGCCTTTATAAAATATGTACAAAGTATACACGAGAATGTCAAGGTAAACTAGCCATATTAAATCGCCTAGAAAAAGGTGCTCCGAAGCCCACAATGCCCTCTAGAATACGGTCCATACTCATGCTACAGCCAGACGATTTTTTCCAACTTAGACTTCTAGTAGTAATGGGGTTAAAAATAATACGGTATCCATCAGCCCTTCCACTACAATGGCCTCATTCATAGTTTGTTCTTCCTACCGTCAGACATTCTTCTTTTTTCAGGTCTGAAGAGATATGAACAGTGTCATGTGGTCAGAAACAACTGCTATTAACCCCTTCAGTTCAATAACGAGTTACCATTTTTTCTTGTACCACCAGACGATTTCACTTAGCAAATTAGTATGAACTGTTTTCTTTTATAAATTTAAGTATCTAAATCTCTTCTTAGAATTAACGCCTGTCAGTTCGGGTCAGTTTATACGATAGTGTCTGCCGAGTATTGCCCAGGCCGAGGGATGTTGCTGTTGTACAATTTCACACAAACTGGAAGGGTATGAATACTGTAATACTAGAACTGCCAGGAATAAGGTCAAAAATACAAGCAAAGATCAATAACGTTTTGTTAAGCATTCCCCCTTCCACCATGTGAAAATTTCCCTCCTTTCCTCTTACCCCCTTAAAAATTTTTCGCCCATTCCTCCTTCCCCCCTCAAAGAACTTCCCTCCTTTCTCCCTTTTTGCCTTAAAAAATGATACTGAAAAACACGAATAATACTGGAATAACTTAGATTAAGACCAACAGTTGAGGCAAATATCAATACAGTTTGTCAGACATTCCTGTTATAATGCTTTTCCTCCTCTTCCCCCTCCCCTCCCCCCAAAAAAAAGAAAAAAATGAAAGGCAATAAAATCACACCCCCAGCAGGCAGCGCTCATAGAGGCTTTTCCAATGATGGTTATGGCAGCGATACTCATGGTAGTGATGGGCAGGAGAGTCGTCATCATCATCAGACTGTGCCAATCCACTGCAGGACAAAGGAACTCCGCCAGTTTACCCCACTCTGATCTACTCTGGTTGTCAGTTTGTACCATCGCAACCCGCCATATATTTGGAGTTCATATCTACATCCATCTCTTTCCCAGTCCTCCTCCTCTCACTCCATCTCTGGGTTGGCACTCTGTAGCTCTGACTGATATTTTTCCCTTACTGGATATATGGTCAGCGTGTGTCTATTTCAGCCTTTGAAGTGCGGTGATACGAATTCTTAATATCTCTGTGTTCCAACCCTCTACATCACAAATACATAATGCTTTCTAATTCTCACTGAAGACTCTGGGGTTTATGTTCCTAGGGAATTTTAAGGAATTCCAATCATTAACCTGGGGCATGGAAAATCTTTAAGACGGAGGTAATATAATATACTCCCCCATCCTGTTGATCCGTTAAGTAAGCGGTCTTCATTCAATTCCTTCTATACGGTGTGATTTCGTTGATATTAAGTGAAAACGGTCTGAAGTGTCTGTTCTTCACGCATACATACAATCCACGGTCAGTTACTTGATCTAATTTTACTGGATGGAAAATAATGAACTGTTTTCCTATATCTAACTCTTGTTTTCGTCACACTTATCAATAAGCTTTTTTTCAGAGTATCTCAGTTCCACTCAAGAGCACTATGAAAAGCAGCATATAGTCAGCAAATCGATGACTCTTCAGAAGATCACTATCTATATTACCCGTAGCATTTTCGTTACCTCGGTCTCCATTTATGAATCTGTTCTTCGATTCAGTTTTAGGGCCTAATACGCACGAGAGGAAAACTCGGCAATAACAAGGCACGAAACAATGAGGTAGGACAAGATAAGGCAGCGCAAGGCAGGCACCGGCAGGGCAGGGCAAGACCCAGTACGACAAGGCAGTGAAGGACAGGGCAGGGCAAGGCACAGTACGACAAGGCAATGCAGGACAGGGCAGGACAGAGTATTATGGCACACAGGGCTGGGTAAAGAACGGAAGGATAGTACAAAGCAGGGCAGGACTCGGCATGACAGGGTACGAACGACAGGACAGGGCAGGGAAAAACTGTTAATTGTACAGCGTATTAATAATGGAGGTCACGTTACGGACTGTCAACGTACGTCAGATAAAAGATTGGTTAGAAGAAAGAGCCGTGCATGCGGAAGAAAGGAGAGCAGCATAAGCGTGAATCTGGCGGGTGGAGATAGGGGAGGGTATGATATATTATGATGCAGCAAATCACAACACCAGGGCCGTGCACAATGTTCTGACAGTGAAGGGGCTAAACTAGAGTGTAAGGATGGTAAGGCAGGGGGAAGATAAAGATGAGCCATTAATCACTTCACTACCATGTCGTCTTAAACTTATGCTTGCTTCATTCGGGAAATTTTATTCAGCTTGGGAGGGGGATTACTGAATGGAAGAGTTAGATTCGGCCTTCATTTCTAAGCTCAACAAAATAGCCAGGATGTTGCAAGAATAAACCTTACCAAGACACCCATGTACTGAAGGGGTAAAGCAGTTCAAGGCAGTGCAAGACAGTGACGAGGAAATCCTGGTTTTAAGGAAGAGGAAGGCACATGAAGGTAATGAGAGGCGGATCAAGGACGAGAAAGACAGAAATTCTTTTAAGTTCAAGGTATGGATAGTGTCAAGGTAGGACAAGGAAGGGAGAAATTACAGGGAGGACAAAGTATGGGCAACTTCTAGGCAGGACAAGGTAAGGAAAACTTCTAAGGAAAACAAGGCAGTAAGCTAGGGACAACTCATAAGCAATACAAGGTAGCGATAATTACTGAGGTGGACAAGGTAAGAATTTCAAGGAAGACCACAAGACAAACGGCTTCAGGAACGATTCTTATGTAAAATGGAAGCAGATCAAATTAATAAAAAAAAAAATCAACATAACACATACCCCAAAATACACCCTTTAAACTCGCACAGTCACTTGCGATTAAGGTAAATTAAGGTAAACTGACCATCCAAGTAACACAACCCCTAAAACATACCCTTAACCTTAAATACACGAGACGAAAGCACATCAAGGCAGGATCCACAGTTCAAGGTAATACAGGATCCAAACGTATCCTTTAAACACACACACACACACACACACACACACACACACACACACAGGGGGCCCCATTGCCTCCTCGTACATTGCTGTGAATCTATGTTAATAATTAGGTGGAGCGAAAACTGTAATAATCGTGCATCCTACCCCAAGCAAAAGTAATTACACGTGGATTTATACAGGTGCTTGCAAATTGCGCCAGTGAATATGTAGATTAGCGACCTAAATGTGGGGATGGGTGGGGGAAAGGGGAAGGGTATGTTTGTGTGTGTGTGGGGGGGGGAGCTGTGGTGTGTGTGTGTGTGTGTGTGTGTGTGTGTGTGTGTGTGTGTGTGTGTGTGTGTGTGTGTGTGTGTGTGTGTGTGTGTGTGTGTGTGTGTGTGTGTGTACTCTACTCCTAACGTAACTTAATTTTCCACGCAACTTCCGAACTTAGAGGGAACAGGTGCTGCAATTATAACTACTGCGTAACCCTTTCACAGGTAATTTAATACTTAGTTATTTTTCTGACTAACTCCACATGGTTTTACCCACCCATGGTTAAGGTTACTACGGTGCAAGTATACTGCAGAAGGGATAATACACTTAACCCCTTCAAACTGGTGACTTATTTTTTTGTTCTATTAAATTTACGAGTACTTACGGTCGATTAGATCTAGTTTTGAGGAGAATTTCGAATGGGGGAGGGATGTCAGATACAGCCTTCATGATTTCCTTCACCAGCATAGGTCCTTCCAAACTTTAATTAAATGTATGGAGGTAGCCTGCGTCAAAAATAAAAATACGTCATCGGTCTGAAGGGGCTACACCAATAAGAGGGAACGTACCGCCAAACAAAAGACGAATGAGTGAAAAGAACTGTCGAATATGCTCCTTGAATCAGATGCATGTGACATGTATGCTAAAAAAAAAAAAAAAAAAAAAAAAAAAAATGCAGGTGCTCTGTACTCACTGTTGTCTAGGCAATTTATATTATGCGAAAAAACATCCCATAAAACAATAAGTAGAATAATCAATCATCTTGGTGAATATGGTGATATAAAAGAGACTAAAGAAAGACCGACTCTGCACAAAAAAACTACTCTCTACACTTTCTATAATTTAAATGAAGTGTGTTTTAAGATATCGCATAGTATCTGTAAAATTAATAGTACTCAATTTTCATAGTGGAAAAACGGAATAATGTACACTCCTGTTGAATGAAAAGTCCTTGGAATCACATGAGAAAAATTCCAAACAGAAAATCTAAACCAAATGCCAGTCTGCCCAAAAACATTATATGATATCAGTCGTTGCTAAGGACAGGCTTACTGGGGAAAATAACAAGTTAGCAGAGAATGACATCGATTTTGGTATTTTAAAAAAAAAAAAAAAAAGTACAATAGGAAGTAACGCATTTCGGTTTTTGGTTGCCGGAAAAAAAAAAAATAGTCAGCCTAGGGAGAGAGAACAGCTTGTCAAGAGGTTATCTGAGACATTCTAATCGTCACTGAATTCTCCAAGATACACAAAATCCTACGGGAGTTGCAAGAATAAACTTAAAAACACGTAATGGAACTGAAGAACTGATCGTGATACAATGACGATATGGTAAAAGATAGAAAGAAAAAGGAATACAACTATGTAACATGTCAGCAATAACACGAAGGCATACCGAAACGCAGCATCAGCGAAACGAGAGAAAATAATGAAATATACGATTGTCGATAGTGTAAGCCAACAGAACGCTAAAATATGATAGCTAGCTAAATCTGATGTGCTAGAAATATACAGAAATATGACAGAGCCACAGGTATGTCGGGATATATATTGCAAAATGCAGAATTGTAATGGATCTGTATCCCTTGGTGAAAACAGTTTTAAACCGACGATACGTGATTAATTTATGTCCCTTTTTCTTACCTTCAGACACTTTCACTGAACATATGGGAGAAGCTTAGAACAGAAGACGTTAGATGTGGCCTAATATTATTTCTTTTTTTAGCAAGAGTAGCTTTTTCTAAGGTAAATACAATTGTAAATACTGTGTGTGTGTGTGTGTGTGTGTGTGTGTGTGTGTGTGTGTGTGTGTGTGTGTGTGTAATACACCTTATTTAGTGTGTGCTATGAGTGGGTGTACGAATGGCTGTGAGTGCCTGTGCTACTTCATTCAACGCTCTACTAATACTACACATTGAATACTAGTACTAATACTACACATAATAATAGGCATAGCTGAATGACGTACTTACCACACTGTCACAAGCCGTACTAGAGGACACAGACATCATCTCATACTGACCTGCAATAGAGAAATACAGATCATTATCTTCTTTACTTCAATATGGCAAGCAAGTACACATGGAAAACAGCTTCAACTAGTGTTAGATTATTCTGTATGGAGTGTGTGTGTGTGTGTGTGTGTGTGTGTTCTATCCCTCAGACGAAATATATATCAGATCTGAAGAGTGTGTGATTAAAAGGGAGAAAAAATAAGAGGCCAGGTGCTACACGATGTACTTTGAATATATAGTGAAAACAGGAGATGAACATGAATGAAGGAAGAATGATGAAGAATGGACAAAAGGAGAGAGAGAGAGAGAGAGAGAGAGAGAGAGAGAGAGAGAGAGAGAGAGAGAGAGAGAGAGAGAGAGAGAGAGAGAGAGAGCATTAAGCAATTGAGGTAAGTTGGAGTGAAACATGGTGGAAAACATGCAGGAAGGGGAAGAGGAGGTTTTTGACTTCTGGTAAAACAACAACACATCCGCGAGGTAGACTGCGTTTAAAATCTCCACAGGGAAGGGAAAAAATTAGTAAAAATAATAACAAAGACTGATTGGCGTTCGTGGTAAGTGAGGAGGAACAGGAGAAGCAACTGGGGTCACGAGGTAGAGGAGGAATGGAAATGGGGAAAAGATGAACACCTTAGATACGGTGATAACGTCTTTTAATTTCATTCGTGGTGCAAGAGGTGGGGCGCTCACCATCCATTTGATCAATCTAGTGCTCCCCGCCGGTAACTACATTTAATCTACCTAATGCTACCTGCAGGTGACTTCATTTAATCAATCAAGTGCTACCTGCAAGCAACTATGAGACTTCAAAGCGTGTCTTGTAGCCCAGGAAACCATTATTACACTGGATGCTAGCTACATGGATACCTGGTAGTCCTATCCGACTTGGCGCGTACGGATCTGTGTCTAAGGGTTGGCTGGGGCTTATCGTTCATATAATGCAGCTTAGTATCGAGTAATTGAACACCATCTTCTTATAAGTCTGGAATGACTACGCTCCTGATGGGGCAATAAAGGATAACACACACACACACACACACACACACACACACACACACACACACACACACACACACACACACACACTATGTAATATCGGTGCAAAGCTTCTTAGTGAGCCTTAGGACACTTAGCCACGGGCGGGGATCAAGTGAGGAAGCTAATATACCTGGCTGGGCGTCGTATTGTTGTCAACTTACGTGGCTCCATATAATACATCTTTTTTACTATGGCGCGTTCGTTCTAACCTGACTATGATCCTTAACCCTTTCAGCTCAGATCATGTCCACGTGTAGGGAGACTGGAGGGTCTATTTGACGATTAGCTTAGAGACTCATTCGTTCCTCAAAATTAAGAACTCATCGATTTTTATGCAGCCACGACTTACCATTGCGGGATTGGTCCAGTTCCCTTAGGTGAAAGTATACCGACTAAATTCCACGATTTTTACATTCAGGGAGGTTCATATCCTGCTCTTCGTTATTTATGAACACTACGTCGATACCAACAGAAGGCCTATATAAGCAAGATACTAAAGAACAGCATGGTGTATTGTGAAAATGTAAAGAATGTCTTGATGCTGTTTGGACGCCTTCAAGTGCTGGCACCGACATGACAATGAGGGTGGAGCTGCCTGGTAATACAAACGTGCCAAATCCCCCTACATGAGGATTGTGGACCACAGATGATCAGCTTTGGCCTACAGTTCCCTGGTTTCACATTCAGAAAAGCCTAGGGATGCAGCAACTACTACTACTACTACTACTAAAGAAGGCCTTGAGTGGAATGAAGGGGAATAAGGCAGGAGGTGATGAAATTACAACTGATCACCCCTCTAATCCTTGTGACGTCCTTTCTCGTTTATTCCTGCTGTGGCCAAACGAATATATTTATTTCAGCAAAGGTCTCTTATACTGAAAGGGTTATTCAGGTTATATCTAAATCCACCATTCTGAAAAGCCTGCCGCAAGCTGAATAAAATCGTGAAAGGATGAAAAAGACGTGCCTTGGCTGAATGGAGCTTTTTAAATCAAGGAAAGTCTTTTTAAATATATTACTGCCATCTCCTGACGACTTTATTCAGCTTAGGATAGACATTACGGACTGAAGTGCTTCGGTATAACCTTAATAAACCCCTTCAGTACGAAAAGTCTCTCTTGAGTTTAATAAAATCGTCTGGTAGCAGTATGAATAACCCAAAGGACTTCATATGGATTCAGCGCCTTAACCCACTCATCCTGGAGACTTCTTTTTTCCCCTTTGTAATCTCCTGACGATTTTATTCAGCTTAGAACGGATTTCAACTGGGTGGGTTAGATAACAGCTATGGCAGGCTTCGAACTAGTAGGGTTAGATACAGCATTAACAAACCACTTCCACACGAGGCCCTGAAGTTGAAAAAAATTGACTGGTAAAAACAAGATTAAAAATAAAATAATAAACTAAAAACAAAAACCAACAGGACTCAACAGGCGATTTTATTATATATATATATATATATATATATATATATATATATATATATATATATATATATATATATATATATTTACAGAAGATGAACAGAGGAATGAAAAACAAATTAAATATAACAAGCTGAATAACACCGCCTGTGGGGTTGCCAGAACAGAAAAAAACACCATGGTAAAGGGGTTAGGAGGTGTTTAGAGATGTGAGGACATAAGTGGTGTAGTGATAATACAGGCAGTTCCCGGAGAGAGGTAATAACGGAGAGAGCATCGCGTATCATCCCCAATAAAACGGTGCTGCATTATTAAACTTAACCTGACGCCTCTCTAAGCCTCTCACGGGCACAAAGGGCGTATCACCACCACCATCACCACTACCACTACCATCCCACCTACCTAACACAAGCATCACTATCACCACTGCCATCAACACCGCCTACCGTACACTATCACCACCAAGCACCAACATCACGAAATCACCACCATACCACCACCACCACCACCATTACTATCATCGCCACTACTACACCACCACAACAACCACACCCACATGCACCACCATCACACACACCACCACCTCACAAGTCAAGCCTTCTGTCAGGTTTATATCCTTCAGTCCGATGACGTATTATCTTATTCTAGTTAACATCTGACAATTTTATTCACTTCTGAAGAGACTTTTCCTATCAGACCCCAAAGCCTCACCTCACACCAGCCACATCATCTGTCCTGTTCACTATTTTCTGACCAAGGACGTGTTTTAGATAGTGCTGTATATTCTTGGCACCTCCTGACGATTTCATATTGATTTAGAGAGACTTTTTGAGCTAGAGGGGTTTGGTACACCCTTTAGTAACCACCTTCACTAATAAGTGGGGTCGTTTATGCTGAGTAAAATCGATTGGTAGTATCAACAATAACTTTACTTCACGCCACTGGAATGATGTGATGCAGTCAGCAGGTGGTGTATTGGTTAGCACATCCATCCCCTAACTGGAAAAACCCGTGATCAATTATCGCATCAGACTTTCTGATAAAGCATCTGTACTTTGGTATTAGAAAAATTTATTTATTAATGAAAACGTCTATATTAAGAAGTACAGTAAAAATTGGCTATTGTCTGCACAACTGAGAAAGTTCGCTTATACAGAGATACGGTATTAATCGACTAATGTTTGCATGACTGATAGGGTTCTACGGCAGAAAAGTAAGCTACGGTAATAATACGCTACTGTTAGTACAGCGCTCTCAACGCAGCGCGGGCAAGGAAGTTTAATATTTAATTCCAGTATCATTATCGTGCATATCAGCCAACTGTCTACGTACCACAAACTCTTCAATCTGTAAAATATGTTTGGAAAGAATAACCTCGTATTCATGTTGACACTCGCCAGCCTCCATCTCCCGCCAATCCACCCCCTCGAGGCGGCTTAAACCGTGGGTGGACTGAACCTCGGAGTAAGCGCCACAGCGGCTCAACACCTCGTTGTGAATATCGGTGATCTGGGTTTATGTAGTAAGCCAAGTTTTAAACCAGGGATCGGGGTCAAAACGGACGCTTGAATTTGGACCAAAAAGTGTGTCTTCCCACATGTCTCTGTTCACCCAAGTGTAAAAATGGTGTGGTGTGGTGTGGTGTGAGAATGTGATTTTGTGCGGTATGGTGCGGCAGAGTGATTGTGACGTGTGGGAAGGTATCTGTGTGTGGTGTGGTGTGGGAGGGTACATATGTGTGGTGTGGTGTGGGAGGGTACATATGTGTGGTGTGGTGTGGGAAGGTACTTATGTGTGGTGTGGTGCAGAGGATGCTCCTGTGTGGTGCGATGTGATGTGAGAGGGTGATTTTATGTGGTGTGGTGTGGGAGGGTGATTTTGTGTGGTGTGGTGTGGGAGGGTGATTTTGTGTGGTGTGGTGTGGGAGGGTGATTTTATGTGGTGTGATGTGGGAGGGTGATTTTGTGTGGTATGGTGTGAGAGGGTGATTTTCTGTAGTGTCACGTGCTGTGTGTGGTGGGGCTGGGGTGTGGGAGGGTGATTTTGTGTGATGCAGGAAGGTGATTTTGTGTGGTGTGGGAGGGTGACTTTGTGAGGTTTAGTGTGGTGTGCGAAGTTGATTTTGTGTGGTGTACTGTGGTGTGAAAGGGTGATTTTGTGTGATGTGGTGTGGTGTGGGAGGGTGATTTAGTGTTGTGTGGTGTGGTGTGGGAGGATGATTTTGTGTAGTGTGGTGCAATGTGGTGTAGAAGGGTGATTTTGCGAGGTGTGGTACGGTGTCGCGAGGGAAGGTGATTTTGTGCGGTGTGGCGTGGTTTCACTAAAATCGCTAAGTTCAGTCTACGTGGGTGAAGCACATGGGTCGGAAATCATTAATGGGAGACATCTTCACGTTCCTAGCTCGTGGCTGGGGTTGATATACAAGGTTTCAATCTCTTCAATATTTATCTGTTAGTACCTCGACGAAAATTATCTCTGACATGGTACGCTTCACTGGGGAGGTAAGGAATTCATTAAGGATTCCATGGTAACCGGTCAAATAATGATCATTTTAACCCTTTCAGTATGTAGGAATATTTTGCATTTTACTTTTGTAACTACTGAAAGATTTAGTTCAATTTACAGCCGACAATTAGTGGTGAAAAGGTTAATGAAGGATATACCTATCTCACCCATCGATTTCATTCAATTTACGACATACAATATATATATATATATATCTTATGATGGATGACCGTGCGAATAGCCGTCAGTCGACGGGACATCCGATGGCAGACGACCATGCGAATAGCTCTCAGTCGACAGGACATCCTACGATGGACGTCCGTCCCAATAGCCGTCAGTCGACGAGAAATCTGGTGGCAGATGTGCCGTCAATTGACGGGACATCCGATGGCAGACGACCATGCAAATAGCCGTCAGTCAACGGGATATCCGATGGCAGACGACCGTGCAAATAGCCGTCAGTTGACGGGACATCTGATGGCAGACAACCATGCGAATCGCCATCAGTCGACAAGACATCCTACGATGGACGTCTGTACCAATAGCCGTCAGTCGACGAGAAATCTGGTGGCGGATGTGCCGTCAGTCGACGGGACATCCGATGGCGGACGACCATGCAAATAGGCGTCAGTCGACGGGATATCTGATGGCAGACGACCGTGCAAAATAGCCGTCATTCGATGGGACATCCGGTGGCGAACCACCTTACGAATAGCCGTCAGACGACGACCGTGCAAACAGCTGGTGGCGTACGACCGTGCGAATAGCCACCAGTCGACAGGACATCCTATGATGGACGACCGTTCGAATAGCTGTCAGTCAACAGGACATTCGGTGGTGGACGACCATGCAAATAGCCGTCAGTCGATGGGATATCTTATGATGGATGACCGTGCGAATAGCCATCAGTCGACGGGACATCCGATGGCAGACGACCATGCGAATAGCCGTCAGTCGACGGGACATCCGATGGCAGACGACCATGCAAATAGGCATCAGTCAACGAGACATCTGATGGCAGACGACCATGCGAATAGCCGTCAGTCGACGGGACATCCGATGGCAGACAACCGTGCGAATCGCCGTCAGTCGACAGGACATCCTACGATGGACGTCTGTGCCAACAGCCGTCAGTCGATGAGAAATCTGGTGGAGGATGTGCCGTCAGTCGACGAGACATCCGATGGCGGACGACCATGCAAATAGCCGTCAGTCGACGGGACATCCGATGGCAGACGACCGTGCGAATCGCCGTCAGTCGACAGGACATCCTACGATGGACGTCTGCGCCAATAGCCGTCAGTTGACGAGAAATCTGGTGGAGGATGTGCCGTCAGTCGACGAGACATCCGATGGCAGACGACCATGCAAATAGCCGTCAGTCGAGGGGATATCTGATGGCAGACGACCGTGCAAATCGCCGTCAGTCGGCAAGACATCCGATGGCGGACGACCATGCAAATAGCCGTCAGTCGACGGGATATCTGATGGCAGACGACCGTGCAAATAGCCGTCAGTCGATGGGACATCCAATGGCAGACGACCATGCGAATAGCCGTCAGTCGACGGGACATCCGATGGTAGACGACCGTGCGAATAGCCGTTAGTTGACGGGACATCCGATGGCAGACGACCATGCGAATCGCCGTCAGTCGACGGGACATCCTACGATGGACGTCTGTGCCAATAGCCGTCAGTTGACGAGAAATCTGGTGGAGGATGTGCCGTCAGTCGACGAGACATCCGATGGCGGACGACCATGCAAATAGCCGTCAGTCGACGGGATATCTGATGGCAGACGACCGTGCAAATCGCCGTCAGTCGGCAAGACATCCGATGGCGGACGACCATGCAAATAGCCGTCAGTCGACGGGATATCTGATGGCAGACGACCGTGCAAATAGCCGTCAGTCGATGGGACATCCAATGGCAGACGACCATGCGAATAGCCGTTAGTTGATGGGACATCCGATGGTAGACGACCATGCGAATAGCCGTTAGTCGACGGGACATCCGATGGCAGACGACCATGCGAATCGCCGTCAGTCGACGGGACATCCTACGATGGACGTCTGTGCCAATAGCCGTCAGTTGACGAGAAATCTGGTGGAGGATGTGCCGTCAGTCGACGAGACATCCGATGGCGGACGACCATGCAAATAGCAGTCAGTCGACGGGATATCTGATGGCCGACGACCGTGCAAATCGCCGTCAGTTGGCAAGACATCCGATGGCGGACGACCGTGCCAATAGCCGTCAGTCGACGGGACATCCGATGGCAGACGACCGTGCGAATAGCCGTCAGTCGACGGGACATCCGATGGCAGACGACCATGCGAATCGCCGTCAGTCGACGGGACATCCTACGATGGACGTCTGTGCCAATAGCCGTCAGTTGATGAGAAATCTGGTGGAGGATGTGCCGTCAGTCGACGAGACATCTGATGGCGGACGACCATGCAAATAGCAGTCAGTCGACGAGACATCCGATGGCGGACGACCGTGCAAATAGCCGTCAGTCGACGGGATATCTGATGGCAGACGACCGTGCCAATAGCCGTCAGTCGACGGGACATCCGATGGCAGACGACCGTGCGAATAGCCGTTAGTTGACGGGACATCCGATGGCAGACGACCATGCGAATCGCCGTCAGTCGACGGGACATCCTACGATGGATGTCTGTGCCAATAGCCGTCAGTCGACGAGAAATCTGGTGGAGGATGTGCCGTCAGTCGACGAGACATCCGATGGCGGACGACCATGCAAATAGCAGTCAGTTGACGAGACATCCGATGGCGGACGACCGTGCAAATAGCCGTCAGTCGACGGGATATCTGATGGCAGACGACCGTGCCAATAGCCGTCAGTCGACGGGACATCCGATGGCAGACGACCGTGCGAATAGCCGTTAGTTGACGGGACATCCGATGGCAGACGACCATGCGAATCGCCGTCAGTCGACGGGACATCCTACGATGGACGTCTGTGCCAATAGCCGTCAGTTGACGAGAAATCTGGTGGAGGATGTGCCGTCAGTCGACGAGACATCCGATGGCGGACGACCATGCAAATAGCAGTCAGTTGACGAGACATCCGATGGCGGACGACGGTGCAAATAGCCGTCAGTCGACGGGATATCTGATGGCAGACGACCGTGCCAATAGCCGTCAGTCGACGGGACATCCGATGGCAGACGACCGTGCGAATAGCCGTTAGTTGACGGGACATCCGATGGCAGACGACCATGCGAATCGCCCGTCAGTCGGCAAGACATCCGATGGCGGACGACCATGCAAATAGCCTTCAGTCGACGGGATATCTGATGGCAGACGACCGTGCAAATAGCCGTCAGTCGATGGGACATCCAATGGCAGACGACCATGCGAATAGCCGTTAGTTGACGGGACATCCGATGGTAGACGACCGTGCGAATAGCCGTTAGTTGACGGGACATCCGATGGCAGACGACCATGCGAATCGCCGTCAGTCGACGGGACATCCTACGATGGACGTCTGTGCCAATAGCCGTCAGTCGACGAGAAATCTGGTGGAGGATGTGCCGTCAGTCGACGAGACATCCGATGGCGGACGACCATGCAAATAGCAGTCAGTTGACGAGACATCCGATGGCGGACGACCGTGCAAATAGCCGTCAGTCGACGGGATATCTGATGGCAGACGACCGTGCCAATAGCCGTCAGTCGACGGGACATCCGATGGCAGACGACCATGCGAATAGACGTTAGTTGACGGGACATCCGTTGGCAGACGACCATGCGAATCGCCGTCAGTCGACGGGACATCCTACGATGGACGTCTGTGCCAATAGCCGTCAGTCGACGAGAAATCTGGTGGAGGATGTGCCGTCAGTCGACGAGACATCCGATGGCGGACGACCATGCAAATAGCAGTCAGTTGACGAGACATCCGATGGCGGACGACCGTGCAAATAGCCGTCAGTCGACGGGATATCTGATGGCAGACGACCGTGCCAATAGCCGTCAGTCGACGGGACATCCGATGGCAGACGACCGTGCGAATAGCCGTTAGTTGACGGGACATCCGATGGCAGACGACCATGCGAATCGCCGTCAGTCGACGGGACATCCTACGATGGACGTCTGTGCCAATAGCCGTCAGTTGACGAGAAATCTGGTGGAGGATGTGCCGTCAGTCGACGAGACATCCGATGGCGGACGACCATGCAAATAGCAGTCAGTTGACGAGACATCCGATGGCGGACGACGGTGCAAATAGCCGTCAGTCGACGGGATATCTGATGGCAGACGACCGTGCCAATAGCCGTCAGTCGACGGGACATCCGATGGCAGACGACCGTGCGAATAGCCGTTAGTTGACGGGACATCCGATGGCAGACGACCATGCGAATCGCCCGTCAGTCGGCAAGACATCCGATGGCGGACGACCATGCAAATAGCCTTCAGTCGACGGGATATCTGATGGCAGACGACCGTGCAAATAGCCGTCAGTCGATGGGACATCCAATGGCAGATGACCATGCGAACAGCCGTTAGTTGACGGGACATCCGATGGTAGACGACCGTGCGAATAGCCGTTAGTTGACGGGACATCCGATGGCAGACGACCATGCGAATCGCCGTCAGTCGACGGGACATCCTACGATGGACGTCTGTGCCAATAGCCGTCAGTCGACGAGAAATCTGGTGGAGGATGTGCCGTCAGTCGACGAGACATCCGATGGCGGACGACCATGCAAATAGCAGTCAGTTGACGAGACATCCGATGGCGGACGACCGTGCAAATAGCCGTCAGTCGACGGGATATCTGATGGCAGACGACCGTGCCAATAGCCGTCAGTCGACGGGACATCCGATGGCTGACGACCATGCGAATAGACGTTAGTTGACGGGACATCCGTTGGCAGACGACCGTGTGAATCGCCGTCAGTCGACGGGACATCCTACGATGGACGTCCACTCCCCGCTCTTTCACCTCCATGCTGTTAACAGGAGTGAGACACCGCCTAGGGTGGATACTATTGCATAGGAGATGGTTAGCCACCTCGAAATCCTATTTGTCTGATCCTTTTTATATTTTTCTTTTTTCCCTCCTTTAGACTGCATCGCTCCACGATCCTTTTTTGCCTTCCCGTCCCTCCCCGGTCTTGGCCTCCTCTGCGCTCCTCCATCCTTCGCCCCCTTCCCTTCCTCCCCCTCCCTCGCCGGTCTCGGCCTCCTCTTCACTCCTGGTTCCTTCGCCCCCATCACCTCCTTCCCCTCCCTCGCAGGTCTCGGCCTCCTCTGAGCTCCTCCATCATTCGCCCCCTTCCCTTCCTCCCCCTCCCTCGCCGGTCTCGGCCGCCTCTGCGCTCCAGGTTCCTTCGCCCCCATCACCTCCTTCCCCTCCCTCGCCGGTTTCGGCCTCCTATGCACTCCTCCATCCTTCGCCCCCTTCCCTTCCTTCCCCTCCCTCGCCGGTCTCGGCCGCCTCTGCGCTCCTCCATCCTTCGCCCCCTTCCCTTCCTCCCCCTCCCTCGCCGGTCTCGGCCTCCTCTTCACTCCGGGTTCCTTCGCCCCCATCACCTCCTTCCCCTCCCTCGCAGGTCTCGGCCTCCTCTTCACTCCGGGTTCCTTCGCCCCCATCACCTCCTTCCCCTCCCTTGCAGGTCTCGGCCTCCTATACGCTCCTCCATCCTTCGCCCCCTTCCCTTCCTCCCCCTCCCTCGCCGGTCTCGGCCTCCTTTGCGCTCCTCCATCCATTGCCCCCTTCCCTTCCTTCCCCTCCCTTGCCAGTCTCGGCCTCCTTTGCGCTCCTCCATCCTTCGCCCCCATCGCCTCCTTCCCCTCCCTCGCCGGTCTCGCCCTCCTCTGCGCTCCTCCATCCTTCGCCCCCTTCCCTTCCTCCCCTTCCCTCGCCGGTCTCGGCCGTCTCTGCGCTCCTCCATCCTTCGCCCGCTTCCCTTCCTCCCCCTCCCTCGCCGGTCCTGGCCCTTTCTGCGCTCCTCCATCCTTCGCCCCCTCCCCTTCCCTCGCGGGTCTCGGCCCTTTCTGCGCTCCTTCATCCTTTGCCCCCTTCCCCTCCTCCTTTTCCCTCGCTGGTTTCGTCCCTTTCTGCGCTCCTCCATCCTTCGCCCCCTTCCCCTCCTCCCCCTCCCTCGGTGATCTCGGCCCTTTCTGCGCTTCTCCATCCTTCGTCCCCTTCCTCTCCTCCCTCTCCCTCGCTGGTTTCGTCCCTTTCTGCGCTCCTCCATCCTTCGCCCCCTTCCTCTCCTCCCCCTCCCTCGCTGGTTTCGTCCCTTTCTGCGCTCCTCCATCCTTCGCCCCCTTCCCCTCCCTCGCCGGCCTCGGTTTCCTCTGCTCTCCTCCATCCTTCGGTCCCTTCCCTTCCTCTTCCTGACCCTTTCCTTTCTTCGTATCTTTTTCCTGCCCCTTTCCCTTCTTCTTCGTTTCCTTTTCCTTCTTTCCCTCTTTTTGTTTTCTAACAATCTCAAGCATCTTTCTCTCCTCTTCTATCCTTTTTCTCTCTTCCTCGTCCATTTCCTTCCTTTGTCTTCTCTCTTCTTCTTTTCTTTGCTTCTTATTCATATGACCTTTTTCCACATCCTTTTGTTTCCTCATCCGTTTTTGCTGCTGTCTTTTCTTCTCTCCGGGTCCTCCGCCATACCTATATTCACCCTTTTTTCCCGCTCCCCCTCCCCCTCTACCTCTTCCTGCTACACCTCCCCCTCTACCTCTTCCCCTTCCCATCTTTTGCATTAGACCTTTTCCGCCCCCTAACATCTTCTGCAGCATTCCGCCCCCTCCTTTCTTTTGCCCTCCTCCTCGTTTCTTTTGCCCTTCTGCCCCTCCTTTCTTTTGCCCTTCTGCCCCTCCTTTCTTTTGCCCTCCTGCTCCTCCTTTCTTTTGCTCCCCCGCCCCTCCTTTTTTCTCTCCTCCTCCCCCTCCTTTCTTTTCACCTTCTTTATCCTTTCCTTTATCTTCTTTTTTCTCCCCTTCTTTCTTGTCTTCTTCCTTTTTCTCTTTTCCCCCCTTCTCTCCCTTTCCCACTTTATCCTTTCCCTCCCCTTCTTTCTCTCCCTCCCCCTCCTTCTTTTCCTCCCCCTCCTTCTCTCCCTCATCCTCCTTCTTTCCCTCCCCCTCTTTCTCTCCCTCCCCTTCTTTCTCTCCCTCCCCCTCTTTCTTTCCCTCCCCCTCCTTCTCTCCCTCTCCTTCCTTCTCGCCCTCTTTCTCCTTCTCTCCCTCCCCTTCCTTCTCATCCTCTCCCTCCTTCTCTCCCTCTCCCTCCTTTTCGCCCTCCCCCTCCTTCTCTCCATCCCCCTCCCTTTCGCCCTCCCCTTCCCCTTCCCTCTCCCCTTCCCCTTCCCCTTCCCCTTCCCCTTCCCCTTCCCTCTCCCCTTCCCCTTCCCTCTCCCCTTCCCCTTCCCTCTCCCCTTCCCCTTCCCCTTCCCTCTCCCCTTCTCCTTCCCTCTCCCCTTCCCCTTCCCCTTCCCTCTCCCCTTCCCTCTCCCCTTCCCCTTCCCCTTCCCCTTCCCTCTCCCCTTCTCCTTCCCTCTCCCCTTCCCCTTCCCCTTCCCCTTCCCCTTCAGCTCCCCCTCCTTCTTCTCCTGCTCCCTCCCCTTCCCCTCCCTCCCCACCCGCATCCTCTCCCTCCCCCTCGCCGTAGTCCCCTCCCTCCCCACCCGCATCCCCTCCCTCCCCCTCGCCGTAGTCCCCTCCCTCCCCACCCGCTTCCCATCCCTCCCCCTCACCATAATCCCCTTCCTCCCCACCCTCCCCCTCGCCGTAGTCCCCTCCCTCCCCACCCTCCCCCTCGCCGTAGTCCCCTCCCTCCCCACCCTCCCCCTCGCCCTAGTCCCCTCCTTCCTCACCCTCGCCGTAGTCCCCTCCCTCCCCCCCCTCCCCCTCGCCGTAGTCCCCTCCCTCCCCACCGTCCCCCTCGCCGTAGTCTCCACCCTCCCTCTCGCCGTAGTCCCCTCCCTCCCCACCCTCGCCGTACTCCCCTCCCTCCCCACCCCCGTAGTCGTCCTCTCCCCCCTCGCCGTAGTCACCTCCCTCCCCACCCCCGTAGTCGTCCCCTCCCCCCTCGCCGTAGTCACCTCCCTCCTCACCGCCGTAGTCACCTCCCTCCCCATCCCCGTAGTCGTCTCCTCCCCCCTCGCCGTAGTCACCTCCCTCCCCACCACCGTAATCGTCCCCTCCCCCCTCGCCGTAGTCGTCCCCTCCACCCCCGTAGTCGTCCCCTCCCCCCTCGCCGTAGTCGTCCCCTCCACCCCCGTAGTCGTCTCCCCCACCCCCGTAGTCGTCCCCTCCCCCCTCGCCGTAGTCGTCCCCTCCCCCCTCGCCGTAGTCGTCCCCTCCCCCCTCGCCGTAGTCGTCCCCTCCCCCCTCGCCGTAGTCGTCCCCCCCACCCCCGTAGTCGTCCCCCCCACCCCCGTAGTCGTCCCCTCCACCCCCGTAGTCGTCCCCTCCGCCCCCGTAGTCGTCCCCTCCGCCCCCGCAGTCGTCTCCCCCACCCCCGTAGTCGTCTCCCCCAACCCCGTAGTCGTCTCCCCCAACCCCGTAGTCGTCCCCTCCGCCCCCGTAGTCGTCTCCCCCACCCCCGTACTCGTCCCCTACACCCCCGTAGTCGTCCCTTCCACCCCCGTAGTCGTCTCCCCCACCCCCGTAGTCGTCTCCCCCACCTCCGTAGTCGTCCCCTCCACCCCCGTAGTCGTCTCCCCCACCCCCGTAGTCGTCTCCCCCACCTCCGTAGTCGTCCCCTCCACCCCCGTAATCGTCCCCGGCCCCGTAGTCGTCCCCTCCACCCCCGTAATCGTCCCCGGCCCCGTAGTCGTCTCCCCCACCCCCGTAGTCGTCTCCCCCACCTCCGTAGTCGTCCCCACCACCCCCGTAGTCGTCTCGGCCACCAGCGTAGTCGTCTCCCCCACCTCCGTAGTCGTCCCCTCCACCCCCGTAATCGTCCCCGGCCCCGTAGTCGTCCCCACCACCACCGTAGTCGTCTCCCCCACCCCCGTAGTCGTCTCCCCCACCTCCGTAGTCGTCCCCTCCACCCCCGTAATCGTCCCCGGCCCCGTAGTCGTCCCCTCCACCCCCGTAATCGTCCCCGGCCCCGTAGTCGTCTCCCCCACCCCCGTAGTCGTCTCCCCCACCCCCGTAGTCGTCCCCTCCACCCCCGTAGTCGTCCCCCCCACCCCCGTAGTCGTCTCCCTCACCCCCGTAGTCGTCCCCTCCACCCCCGTAGTCGTCCCCTCCACCCCCGTAGTCGTCTCCCCCACCCCCGTAGTCGTCTCCCCCACCCCCGTAGTCGTCTCCCCCACCCCCGTAGTCGTCTCCCCCACCTCCGTAGTCGTCCCCTCCACCCCCGTAATCGTCCCCGGCCCCGTAGTCGTCCCCTCCACCCCCGTAGTCGTCTCCCCCACCCCCGTAGTCGTCTCCCCCACCTCCGTAGTCGTCCCCTCCACCCCCGTAGTCGTCTCCCCCACCTCCGTAGTCGTCTCCCCCAACCCCGTAGTCGTCTCCCCCACCCCCGTAGTCGTCCCCTCCGCCCCCGTAGTCGTCTCCCCCACCCCCGTAGTCGTCCCCTACACCCCCGTAGTCGTCTCCCCCACCCCCGTAGTCGTCTCCCCCACCTCCGTAGTCGTCCCCTCCACCCCCGTAGTCGTCTCCCCCACCCCCGTAGTCGTCTCCCCCACCTCCGTAGTCGTCCCCTCCACCCCCGTAATCGTCCCCGGCCCCGTAATCGTCCCCTCCACCCCCGTAATCGTCCCCGGCCCCGTAGTCGTCTCCCCCACCCCCGTAGTCGTCTCCCCCACCTCCGTAGTCGTCCCCTCCACCCCCGTAGTCGTCTCCCCCACCCCCGTAGTCGTCTCCCCCACCTCCGTAGTCGTCCCCTCCACCCCCGTAATCGTCCCCGGCCCCGTAGTCGTCCTCTCCACCCCCGTAGTCGTCTCCCCCACCCCCGTAGTCGTCTCCCCCACCTCAGTAGTCGTCCCCTCCACCCGAGTATTCGTCCCCGGCCCCGTAGTCGTCCCCTCCACCCCCGTAATCGTCCCCGGCCCCGTAGTCGTCTCCCCCAACCCCGTAGTCGTCCCCTCCGCCCCCGTAGTCGTCTCCCTCACCCCCGTAGTCGTCCCCTCCACCCCCGTAGTCGTCCCCTCCACCCCCGTAGTCGTCTCCCCCACCCCCGTAGTCGTCTCCCCCACCCCCGTAGTCGTCTCCCCCACCCCCGTAGTCGTCCCCTCCACCCCCGTAATCGTCCCCGGCCCCGTAGTCGTCCCCTCCCCCCCCGTAATCGTCCCCGGCCCCGTAGTCGTCCCCTCCACCCCCGTACTCGTCCCCGGCCCCGTAGTCGTCTCCCCCACCCCCGTAGTCGTCCCCTCCACCCCCGTAGTCGTCCCCTCCACCCCCGTAATCGTCCCCGGCCCCGTAGTCGTCTCCCCCACCCCCGTAGTCGTCTCCCCCACCCCCGTAGTCGTCCCCTCCACCCCCGTAGTCGTCCCCTCCACCCCCGTAGTCGTCCCCTCCACCCCCGTAGTCGTCTCCCCCACCCCCGTAATCGTCCGGGGCCCCGTAGTCGTCCCCTCCACCCCCGTAGTCGTCTCCCCCAAAGTCCCCACCTCCGTAGTCGTCCCCTCCACCCCCGTAGTCGTCTCCCCCAAAGTCCCCACCCCCGTAGTCGTCCCCTCCACCCCCGTAGTCGTCTCCCCCAAAGTCCCCACCCCCGTAGTCGTCTCCCCCAAAGTCTCCACCCCCGTAGTCGTCTCCCCCAAAGTCCCCACCCCCGTAGTCGTCTCCCCCAAAGTCTCCACCCCCGTAGTCGTCTCCCCCAAAGTCCCCACCCCCGAAGTCCCCCTCCCCAAAGTCCCCCTCCCCGAAGTCCCCACCCCCGTAGTCGTCTCCCCCGAAGTCCCCCTCCCCAAAGTCCCCACCCCCGAAGTCCCCCTCTCCAAAGTCCCCACCCCCGAAGTCCCCCTCTCCAAAGTCCCCACCCCCGAAGTCCCCCTCCCCAAAGTCCCCACCCCCGAAGTCCCCACCCCCGAAGTCACCCAAATCATCGCCACCGAAATCCCCTCCACCGAAGTCACCAAAGTCCCCTCCCCCTCCCAGATCCCCGAAGTCTCCTCCAAAATCTCCCCCTCCTAGATCCCCGAAGTCTCCCCCTCCTCCCAGGTCCCCGAAGCCCCCCCCGAAACTCCCACCCCCCAGGTCCCCGAAACCCCCACCTATGTCCCCCCCTCCCCCAAAGTCCATTCCGCCCCCAAAGTCCCCTCCACCCCCCAAATCACCACCTCCGAAGTCGCTCATTCTTAATTTTTTTTTATTTACTTTTTGTTTTTCCTTTGAGAAACCTTGAGCTATCGGTTGAAAGAATCTCATAGTACGGTGTGTTGTCTGCGTGGAGGTGAAGTGGATGGTGGTGGTCGTTTTGGTGGAGCGGGTGGAAGAGAGGCGGTGGTGAGGTGGTAAGGGCTGCTTTGGAGGATGTTCATCTATCTATGTGGCTATCTACCTATAAAGCCTTAATCCCATAGGTGGAGTGGCCACAAACAAATTGCCTCCATGTTAACTTGTCCCTCGCCATTTTCCTGCCTTCCTCCAGCTCACACACCCCTCGCCCGTACATCTGTCTACTCCAGCTTCTTGTTGGCCAGAAACGCCAGCATCTCATTACCTGTTGATTAAGGCACGGTGTATCCCAGGTGTACTTACGATATTGATGATGAGGAGAGTCGCCTTCAAGTGGTGGCACCAATATAGCCATGTGACTACTGCTTCGTTACACAAGCGTTTTTCGAGTACGTCCCTATCCCCTGAAAGTAGGATAGTGAACTGCAGGAGAAAGGCAGTGTAAGCCTGGGGTTCACGGAATTCAGACGGTAACATTACAAATGACCCGCGTGGTAAAGCGAATATCCTTGCCAGTACAGTACAGTCAGGGCAAGTCCCACATTACCCTCTGTTCGCAGCATCGGTGGTCGACGAATAGTCATGAAGCAGCAGCCAGACCCCACATGTCTGGTAACTGTGAGTGGGAGGGAGGGTGGTCCGGGTAGGAGGGGTTGGAGAGTTGCTCACTTCACGGTATCAGTAGCCGATGGTAATGAATCCGACGTATTCTCAAAGTGCATAAGCGGTTTGTTGTTTGTATGGTGTCACACTGTTCTCTGTGTCTGTCTACATTACTGCGTATATAATAAATGTTTACTGTCAAAGCGATGCTTCTTTGCTATCGTTTTGTAATGTTCGATAGAAATAATAGAGATTGATCTTATAATTAAGACTTCCCATGTTATTCTGTCTAAAGGAAAACGAAAAGTCTGTTAATTGCTAATATAGATTTTACTGTTATTAGTTATTATTATTATTATTATTATTATTATACAATTTCGTAGACTGTAAGTTCGAGATTAATAATTACCGGTACTAGATTAATACTGGAAATGTTTGCAGTCGGATGTTTATAGTGGGATGGCAGGATAAATAATAAAAGAAACAAGAATTTACACACACACACACACACACACACACACACATATATATATATATATATATATATATATATATATATATATATATAGTACTGCTCTCGGTGTCTGCCCTTTCCTCTCCTCCATCCTTCTTTCCATCCATCCTCTTCTGTCTTTCTTTCCCTCATTCTTTCCATTCTTCTGCGTGCGGATGACTTTACACGCCCTCTTGTTTCTTTCATTCCTTCATTCTTTCCTCTTCCTTCTGCCTGTGGTTCTGCACTGAGTGACAAGCCAAATGGTTTCCTCTACACCAGGAAACCACTTACTACGCTGGGTGGTAACCATATAACCAAATTTTGGCGCCTGATGGTTCAGTGGGAAATAACGGTGCTCCAATCGGATTTAGCCGGTGAAGGTTTATATCCCAGGGGTGGTTGGGATTTATTGCTCACGTATTGCCACTCAGGGATGAGTGAGGCTGGTCACTCTCATTTAAAATGCCAGGACCAACTTGCCTAGCCTCGGGCTCCCATGCTCCTCATGGGGCAACGTAGGATTGGATGATGGATGGATCGATGGATATTATATCTATCTATGTATCTATCTATCTATCTGTCTATCTCTATATATCTGTATCTATCTGTCTATATATATCTATATCTATCTATCTATCTATATGTATATATATATATATATATATATATATATATATATATATATATATATATATATATATATATATATGTATATATATATATATATATATATATATATATATATATATATATATATATATATATATATATATATATATATATATAGATAGATAGATAGATAGATAGATATATATACACTGTATGTACACTGTGTGTACACTGTACATGCACTGTATATGCACTGTATATGGCTAGTGAGGGAGTGATCGCCCTTTACCTACACAGATCAAAAGCCCTCGGGAGCAGGGGGGTGGTTGCTTTCTCAGGCAGAGGAACTCCTTGAGAGTGAAATGGCTGGGAAGCATGCCGGCACGTGACTGGCTACAGCATAGCTGGGTCTTTCGGGTGTGGGCAATCAGGCAAGTTAGCTGCCTACTGCAACTGCAACACATTGGCGAGGTGTTCAGGAAGTTAGCCAAAGAAACCTTGATGGACTCTGAAAGAACAATAATGGCCCCCAGTCCCGTGCAGCCCTTAAATGGGCAGGGGGTGCTAAGAATCTCACGGTTGCCTCAATTACAATAGAATTCATTTGTTAATGCAAAAAATACAATTAAAATTGGTAACTGGAATGTGAGAACGCTAAATCATGACGGTAAAATCGATGAGTTAGTGAAGGTTTTTCAAAATTACGGACTTGATATTTGTGCTCTGACAGAAACTAGATTAACTGGAGTCGATAAGTTGGATTTGGAGGATGGTATACGTTTATTGATATCTGGCCGACAGGACGGAATGCATTATCAGGGAGTAGGATTGTTGCTGGGTTGTAAGGCAAATAAGGCTTTATGTGAGTGGGATCCTATAGATGAGCGATTGTTATACGTACGGTTTAAATCAAATCATGGCAACATCAGCCTGTTTGTGTGTTATGCACCTACTAATGATGCACTCGATGAAAGGAAAGACACATTTTATGAAAAGTTGCAAGAAGGAGTAGGAAGGGTACCTAGACATGATGTTTTGATCTGCGTTGGAGACTTTAATGCAGTAATGGGCTGTTCAAATGAGGGATTTGAGGCTTGTATGGGTAAGATGGGAGTTGGTAGTAGGATGAGTGAAAACGGAGTGAGGTTTGGAAGCTTCTGTCTAGCAAATGACTTAGTCATCGGGGGCACACTCTTTCAGAATTGCAATATACACAAGACAACTTGGGTGTCGCCGTGTGGAAAATATAAAAATCAGATTGATCACATCGCTATCAGTAGGAGGCATAGAAGTTCTCTGCTAGATGTTCATGTTAAACGGGGAGCGGATATTGGTAGTGACCATCAACTCAGCATTGCAAAAATAAGGTTTAAACTTAAAAATCAGAAGAAGGAAAAATCTGGTGTTGGTAGATACGATATTGTTAAGCTTAGAAGGGAAGGAGAAGAAAAGGAGGAATTCAGATTAGAATGCAGAAATAGGTTTTTGGTGTTGGAAACGTTGGAAGAGGGGGAGAGAAGTGTAGATGAGATGTGGGAGGATGTGAACAAAGTTTTGCATGAGACTGCTGAATGTACGATTGGAAGGAGACATAGATTCAGGAGAAAGAAATGGATATCAGAGGAAACGTTGGATATGATAAAAAAGAGAGGTGAGGCTAAATTGAGGAGTGAGATGCAATGCGTTGATGAACGAGAGATTGAATTAGCAAGAGCTGCGTACTGGAGTTTGAATTCAGAAGTAAGAAGGTTAGTTAGGAGAGATAAAAGAAGATGTGTGGATGTAAAGGCTGCAGAGACTGAAATCTTAATAAACAAAAATGATGGACAGAGTCAAAGAATAGCATATGAATCGATTAGAGAACTGAGTGGTAATGCAGGTAAACGCAAGGAAATACCAGTTAGAGACAGGGAAGGAAATTTATTAACCAAAGATGGAGATATTAAAAATAGATGGAAAGAGCATTTTGAGACAGTTCTTAATAGACCAATACCACCAGAAGAGGATATACCGTCTGCTCAGGAAGATTTAAATATAGAAACAGGAGAGTTGAGGCTTGCAGAAGTGAAGAAAGCAGTAAAACAGTTAAAGAATAATAAGGCACCATGGGAGGATGGTTTATTTCCGGAAATGTTTAAAGTGGAGGGGGATAGATTAATAATGATCTTGACCAAGCTATTCAATAAGATATGGGTGACGGGGTTACTACCATCAGTTTGGAAGAATGGTGTAATTGTTAAAGTTCCGAAGAAGGGAGACCTGAGTGAATGTGGTAATTGGAGGGGAATCTCTTTGTCACCGAT
Organism: Coenobita brevimanus; assembly: GCF_032717465.1. NCBI lineage: Eukaryota > Metazoa > Arthropoda > Malacostraca > Decapoda > Coenobitidae > Coenobita > Coenobita brevimanus. The sequence goes on from NC_137063.1 coordinate 39,622,734, forward strand.
AGCTTTGAAAGTTTTCAGTAGAGTGTTGTTAAATAGGTTGGAGCCGGTGGTTGAGGGTATTCTGAGGGATGAACAGGCTGGTTTTAGAAAGGGACGTGGTTGCAATGATCAGATCTTTATAGTTAGGCATTTGATGCAGCAAGTTAATGAAATGAGAGTACCGTTAAGTCTTTGTTTTGTTGATTTTGAAAAGGCTTTCGATAGTGTTTCGAGAGAGACTATGGGGAAGATCATGAGACATTATGGAATACCAGAGGAGTTTGTGAGGGTCATTATGAACATGCATGAGGACACATTTTGTAAAGTGATGGTTGATGGTTGTCTGAGTGATTCGTTTGAAGTCAAGTCCGGAGTAATTCAAGGTGGTGTTCTATCGCCTTTACTATTTATATTGGTCATTGATTACATTATGAAACGCGTTGGAACAGAAACCGGTGCTGGTATACTTTGGGGAGAGAACAGGAAACTTTTGGATTTAGATTATGCAGATGATATAGTTTTGATTTGTGATGGGCCAGAAGAGATGCAGAGAGTGTTGGACTGTTTGGTGAGTGAAGGTCGCAAGGTGGGTTTGGTTATTAATTGTGGAAAAACTGAAATAATCAATATGAATATGGAAAATGCGCAGGAATGTGTAATTGGAGGTATGGTTGTAAAGCAAGTTGATAGGTTTAAATATTTAGGTACTTATTTAGCCAAGGATGGTTCTTTGAACTTTGAATTCGAGGAAAGGTTAAAGAAGGCTAATCAGGCAATGGGAATGCTTAAAAATATTTGGAATAATAACAATTTTTCTGTGCATACAAAAATCAAACTTTATAAGGTAATGGTTAGGAGTATCTTAATTTATGGACACGAGTCTTGGTACAGCACAGTGACTATGGAAAATAAATTCTTGGTGTTTGAAAATAAAGCACTTAGAAGAATATTAGGAGTTAAGTGGTGGGAAAGGATACCAAATAGTAGAATTAGAGAAATAACGGGAGTGCAGCCGATCGATGAATATGTTAGATTCTCACGATGGAAGTGGCTAGGACATGTGTATAGGAGACAGGGAATAGTACGAGGTACACCAGGGTGGGTGGCACTTGGTAGGAGAGGTAGAGGAAGGCCAAAAGAGACGTGGGTGAGGACAATGAGACGGGAAGCTGGAGATGAGTGTTGGGGAGATCTTGAGGAGTTAGCACAAGATAGGATGTGGTGGTGTGAGTTCATCGAGGCCCTATGCATCCCCGAGGGTGCCACAGGAAATGATTGATTGATTGATATTATGTGAGGAAGAAGGAATCAAGGGCCGCGAGCCTGCAAAATTGCTCCTTCCAAAAGAAAAACAAAATACAAGAGAGAAGGGGTTATTTTAAACTATATCTAACTCCTCTCGTTTGAGAAGTCTCTTCTGAAATGAACTAAATTATCTGGTGGTAGCAAGAAAATAGAAAAATCTAAATGCAGCAAAATACGTCATCGGACTGCATGGGTTAAGGCATCGTGCGCTCCCCAGCATCATTAACAAGGGTGACTGTGGAGAGGAGCGAAGGTTCCACTAGTTAACATCGTAAAAAAAAAAAAAAAAAAAAAAAAAACATGAATGTGGAAGCAGCTCTTTGTGTTGGGTGCGATCACTTATGACTGTAAAAACTGTGCATGAACTGACGAAGGACATGATATTCTTTTCCATACGGTGAGTGTGACGTCCTTTTCCTCTTCTTGTCCCCAGGCAGTTTCATTTTGCTTACGAGTAACTTTCCGAATTAAAGGAGTTAGGTCAGGCCTTTCAGTAACATAGTCAGTATATGTGGACTCTCCGAAACAAGGCATAATCCTCTAAACGCTGCAAAAAAGAAGAAAAATAATAATATATAAATAAAAAAAATAAAAAACTAGACACCAAAATCATGGAATTAACATATTATCCAGACAATGAACGTACTCCTCAATACTGTATACTGACTAAAGTTAGACAATTTTATTCTGCAACGGGAAGACCCTCACAACATTTAAAAGGGGTGGCTCCTTCACTCCGGTGATGTATAATTTATTAATAAATTCTTGCTATGTCCACACAGTTCATCCAGCAAGGGTAAGACTTTTTGAACTGAAAGAGTTACATACAACCTTCATTTTTCCTTTCCCTACTGCATTGCTCTACTTACCTTCATAAAAAAAAAAAAGCCCGGTACCATCAATAATAGAAAATAAAGGACATCCTCAGTGTAAATTATCATCATACTACGGAAATCATCAGCTGTTTGATGCCGAGTGGGTTATTATTAAATGAAACAAAGAGGAAGAGGTAAAGAAAAACAGTCAAACATACACCGTGCGCTGAGTGGTGAAGGTCTTGTCGAGAAAGGCAATGGCAACGTAGGACAAATAAGCAGTATGCAAACGAATCTCATAAGAGCGTCGCTACCACTCAAAGCCAACCCGGCTTATGACATACACAGGACTACCGGAAACAGAATAGCAGATCGGTTCACACACACGCACGCACGCAAACACATGCACGCATACACACACACACATATGAAGGCATACACACACATGCACGCACACACAGACGTACAGACAAGTGCAAGTAAACATGCACTCAAACACACCCACAAGGACGCATGCATGCATACAGACAGAAAGACAGACAAAAAGACAAATGCGCACATACGCACAGGACACACACACACACACACACACACACACACACACACACACACACACCAAAACCAGGGCATATGGATGAGATGCATAATTCAACGTACTTTCAACTAACGCACAATCAGGGGAGTGGAGAGGAGAGGGAATGGAAGAGAACGGGACGGGGAATGGAGAGGAGAGGATGTAAGAGGAGGGGAGTGAAACAAGGAAGAATGGGACGAGGGGATGGGATGGGACAAGAGGGGATGGGAAGAGGAAGGCAGGGAGAGGTGTGGAAAGGATAGATGAGAAGGAGGAGGAGATGGGAGAGGTACGGGAAGCCAGAAGAGTAGGAAGGGGAGATAAAGGAAGGGAGAGGAGGAAGAGGGGAAGATAAAGTGGCGAGGAGGAAAGTAAAGGGTAGAAGTGGGAAGGGGAGAGAGGAAGGGTGGGCGAAAATGGAGAGAGAAGAGAAGTGGAAGAGTGAAGGGGGAGAGGGAAAAGTAGGAGAGTGGTGTGGAGAGGAGAGAAGTGAAAGAGTGTGGAGTGGAGGAGTGAAGGCGGGAGGGAAGAAGAAAGGGAGTGACGGGGTGAGGGAAGAAGAAAGGGAGTAACGGGTGGAAGGGAAAAGGAATGGGAGTCAGGGGTAAGATGGAAGAGGAGCGGGATAGTTAGTGAGAATGCTTCAGGAAAAGTGCCCCTCTGATCAACTTCCCTGTTATATAGTTTTCACTGGGAATTATAAGTGCCTTTAATGATGTCTTTTAGTCAACCATTCCCCAGTACTATTACTTCCTTATTTACGATGACGTCTGCTTTTTATAGCATTGTAGCTGCCTTCAGACAATTGCAAGCAATCATCGAAAACCTCTTTATTGACGAAATTTGACATGGCCTTCATTAACCCCTTCAATAACAGGCAGCTTTCTTATGTTGAATAAAATCACCTGGAGAGAGCTATAGTAAACTAAAATAAGGCGCCACTGTACCAAGAAGATTAATGTTCATGTGACATAACCCCCTACACTACCAGGGTCTGCCAAAGATGTATGACTGTCTGCCCGAAGTGTGAGCAAAACGAAAACCGAGTCACTGAAGTTATTGTATTGAATTACTAAATCTTTTCTCAAGGTACACAAAGAACACCTTTGATAGCCACACCCATCCCAACCGTATCTATCACCTGAATACAACAGGTGTCTTTTGTTTGTGGACACACCTCGAAGACACACCAAACACACCTCAGATCCACACCATACGTACGCCAATAAATATCTACGGTTAAGACTTTTTATATTTCACACACAGACACTGACTGTCAGTGAGTGACGTATCACATGCAGCAACAAACTGATAATAAAAATATATCAGAAAGTATAAAAAAAACTTACGAGAATGCGGGACAAGGAGCAGTGTTCTCGAAAGTTTAATATACTTCGTGGTACCTTTTCCCTAGAGATTCAGCTTGCATATAACATCTTATTTTCCTTTAATATGATCTATATATTTTCATTCTGAACAGATATGAGTAACACTTACCTCTATGCTGTGGTGCAGTAAGAAAAACGGATTACTAAGGAAGCGACATTGCGAAATAACCTTACCCAATGAAAATATGACTCAAAAAGGTGTCCGAAAAATGTCCAGCATAAATTCATCCATCATCATCATCATCATCATCATCATCATCCTCAGTCTTTCTACACTCTGCCCTACTGCTCGTAATCTTTTCCATCCTAGTCAGCGGCCACAGCTGCTTATTTCATATTCTTGCTGCGTGCCTTTTCTTCTTTCCGTTATTAGGGAAAATCCTAACTTCTTCACTACGACGAGGTATCTACTGAGCGAAATAAATCCTGTACAAGATAAAAACGAAAAGACGACATAATACTGAAGGGCTAATTAAAGTCTGTTTCGAACTCATTTATTACGTGAGTGCTTATTCTAAATTCAATTAATACTTTGGAAGTAACAAGAAAAACATATACGTCACCTTTCTCGGGGAGTCAAAGTAGTTTCTAAACAGAGTACTTCCGTCTTAACTCTATGGTGATCAAAACTAACTCCTTCACAACAATGATGCCGTTTCTTTTACATCCTTATCACCCCCAACTGATTATTTTAAAGAAACGAAAAGGTTGGAAACAGTCTCCATTATCTCCCTCACTTCGATGACGGCAATTCTTTAAAATACCCGTTAATGTATTCAGTTTAGGCAGCGGTTACTTGCTTAAGGGATCCTCAAAGCTACTGATTTCCTTAAACTTACGATCGATTCCCGGACGTAACTTAAGACCTGTTATGTGAAGAAAAGTACAGAAGAGACAAGAATCTTCCGATGACTCTAGGATAACACAAATCTTAGCTACGCATAATTATTCTTGTAGGCTACTCTCGTTAAATAACAGCCTCTTCCTTTACTACAGCAGTCACCAAGTCTCTCTCTCTCTCTCTCACACACACACACACACACACACACACACACACACACACACACACACACACACCTGCCCTGATGATGATTAAACTGATCTCGACGGCTTGCAATTAATACCGATAGGGGTCCGGGGGCCAAAGCCACTATTTTATCGCAATGAGGTGAATGAGTGGATTAAATTGCACCAACACAAGTGATTGAACACAGGCAGGTGAGGCCAGTTCACTCTCATAACAATGTTTTCCCAGATCACACACCAGGCACGAACAATGAAATGAATCCAAATGCACAAATGAACAAATAAGCGAGACCTCAGGCCGGGTTTAACGCCTTCACTGCGATGACGTACTTTTTCCGCTTACTTATGCTAGCTTCAGACGATTTTACTCAAGTTAAAAGACATTTTTCGAACTGGAGGAGTTACATATAACTTCATTAGCCGCCTTCACCTCTCGACATCACTCAGAAGCTGAATGAAATTGTTTGGAGGCAGCGTGAATATATTAAATGTACGTTATCAGACTGAAGGTTTTAATGACACCCGCTCCTCGGGTTTGTTTTAACTCCCCGAATTCAATTATGCATTTCACATGTTATGTATTACTATCTTCAGACGATTTTATTCTGCAAAGGGAGGACCTCTTGTAATGATGGGGTAATGAAGGCTATATCTGTCTTCTCTAGTTCGAATGATGTGTCGAAGTTGAATACATCAAATGGAGATTAGGTGAACTGAAGCATGCGCCATCGGACTGATGGGAAAAGTAAAAGTTAAACATGCTATACATGCTGAAGATGGCAATATGACATGAAAAAGCAGCAGTAAGTCAGAGCGCATACCTCCAACGATGCCAATAAAATTTATGATCAACTACTGCAATTACTCTTTATCATGCGATACTTTTAGTCTCATACTGTTAATTCTACGGTCTTCGTCTGCTCTGTTAAGGTATAAAGTCTCAGAGAGTTTATACCTACGCTCACACCAATAAAATTTAGGATTAATTCCTGCATCCAGAACTGGATCCATCTCAAAATTTAATAAACTTTTCCTTGACTCTCAGCCCACCCATCCATCAGATTTCATTGAAGTCCGAGAAGAACTTTTTTGAGGTATCTTGTACATAAACAAACAAAACAGACAGACACGGGCGAATACATAATCACCATCCAATTTCTTTATCGGACTGAAGGGTTAATCCAATAAGTTTACATGCCACCCTGCGTGAATATGAAAGCATCAACACGGGATTATCAACAGCCCCGGGACACTCCAAACATCACAAGCACTGCTATTTACACAAGACTACTTAGCTTATGAGAGACTTTTCACTAACCACACTAAATACACACAAATCCCTCCTGAAGCTGAATAGAATCCCAAGAGATAACACAATTAAAACAGAAAATACGTCCTGGGATCGAAGCGAAAATCTAATCCACTTTGCGTTGTGTGAAAATGGCAGGATTGACGGGGTACATAATATTACCAGGCGCGGCGGACACTCCAATCATTACCATCATTGCCTACAGAACCCCCAACCCTACCCTTGCCTAGACCCGCTCCCAGTTTCACAATATGGCCGTCCCAGGGGTGTTACCAGGATAGATGGGGTACGTGGGGGATGGGATGGAGGACGTGGGAGGAGGAGGGGATGGGTGGAAGATGCAAAAGAGAGGGAATTATGTGAAGAGTGGAAGAGACTGGGTAGTACTGAATGTGAGAAGAAACAAAAGACAAGAGGGAAGGTGGATATGGAAGGGAACGTGTGTGTGTGAGGCAGAGTGAAGAATGACTGAAGATGTGGGAGGCAGAGGGAAACGGGGATGTATTTGGGAGAGAGGGAACAGATACACGGTTACACAGACACACAGACCTTACGGTTCTTTGTAGGTGATCCGGTTCTCATTTTACAACAATAAACTGCAAAGTGTACAACAAAGTGGAGAAATAAATGGAAGAAGAGGGAGGAGGAAATGGTATGACGGGGACAGAGAGTGTGGCAAGGGATGAGGAAAGTGACTGCAAGGGAGTGGGAGGAGGGATGAGAGAGGAAGATGGTATGTGGGATGCAGAGGGTAGTAGAGGGATGATGGAGGGAGACATTTGGCCTATGTGGAAGGAAAAGAGAGGAAGTAAGGTACGCTGGACGAGGAGAGAGAGAGAGAGAGAGAGGGGGGGGACAGACAGACAGACAGACAGACAGATAGACAGACAGACAGACAGAGAAAAGGGACGACAGAGAACTTAGGAGAAGAGTGGTTACAGCATGCAAGACGAAGGAGAAGAGTAGGTGAGATGAAGTAAGAGAAATAAAGCGTAAGGACACAGTATGTGGTTGGGAGAGAAATGAGGCTGAGAATATGGGACGGAGGAAAACTGTGGGGGAAGTGGGAAGGAAAAAAAAAAGGTAGGATGTGGAAGTGAAAGAGAAGAAGGAATATCCAGTATTACGGAGGAAAAGGGAAGAAGTATAGCGCACAACAAGAAAAGGGTGGAAGTACGGAACATGAGGAAGAATGAGGAAGAAGGAAGAAGGAATGTACGTGGAAGGAGGAAGAGGGATAAGATAGAGAATGCACCAGAGAGATACAAATGAGATGCAGAATGTGGATGAGGATGGGGAAAGGTGTTTGAAAGGGAGCAGGAGGGTGATAAAGAGAAAAGGTGGGAATATGTGAGAAAGTAAGAAAGTAGAAAGAAGCGTGAAGGAGTGAGATGGAGGAGAGTGTGTGGGAAGAGAAGGGATATGGGATAAAGAATGCAGGAGACGACATTGAGTTTGTGGAACGGAGAGAGAGAGAGAGAGAGAGAGAGAGAGAGAGAGAGAGAGAGACAGAGACAGAGACAGAGAGGAGAAGGGAAGAGAAGAAGAGAAGAGAAGAGATGAGGCGAAGAGGAGCACAAAGGAGGGAGGGAAGATGAACAGAATGAAGAGAGAGAGAGAGAGAGAGAGAGAGAGAGAGAGAGAGAGAGAGAGAGAGAGAGGGGGGGGGGGAGCAAGCTGAATTATGAGAGTATAAAAGGAAAGAAGAAAAGAATACAGAAACGACGAACAGGGAAGCGTAGAAACAAACTAATAAGGGAGTGGATGGGACGGAAAGAAAAGAGAAGGGAAACAAGAGACGAAAAGACGTGAGAAGAAAGAAAGAATGGGAAAATAAGGGAAAGGATAGGATGGGAAGAGGAGAGACGGGAATGTGGTAAGAGAAGAAGAGATAATAGATAAATAAGCGGAAGTAAGGGAAAGGATAAAAAAGGAGAAAGGAAAAGAGAAACGAAAAGAAGAGAGAATAGAGTCAACAAGCGGAAGGTATGGGTAGATAAGGAAGAGGAAGGGGAAGAGAGAACAAAAATATAAATAATGGTCGAATAAGAACAATTCCTGAAGGAATGTGGAGGTAATGTATTAATCCTCTGACGGCTATAAAAATACAAAGCAGCGTAATCTTCCCACCACCAGACGATTTTACTCAGCTTGAGAGTGGCTTCGCGTCTCTCTCTCTCTCTCTCTCTCTCTCTCTCTCTCTCTCTCTCTCTCTCTCTCTCTCTCTCTCTCTCTCAGGGTAAAAACTAGTCTCCGTAACATCTTCATTATGAGAGAACTTATACCTTTTCCATCCAATGACACATTTTCTGGACGATTTTATGCAGCCCAGAAAATGACCTCTTGTACTGAAGGGGTAAATCTCCAGTTCAAAAACGTCTCTGAAGCTTAACAAAACCGTCTTCAAGTAGCAAAAACAGTGGAAAACGCGTCAAGGACTGAAGGGTTAATATTCTTGCTACCACCTGCTGATCTTTTTGCGTTTGGAGTGGCCTCTCGTCGTCAAGGGATAACCTGTCAAATAAAACACACACACACACACACACACACACACACACACACACACACACACACACACACACACAAAGGAAAGATGGAAAGGACGAAGGCAGAAATAAAATTGAAGAAGGTGGAGAAAAATGTTCAGAAGAAAAGACGAACAAAGGAGTGACCAAGGGAGGAAGAGAGGAAAAGAAAAAGGATAAAAAAAAAATGCAGCTTAGAGGAAGAGATGCAAGGAGTGACAGGAAGGGAGGAAAGAGGGGGAACAACACCAGTAAGAAATAGGAAAGAAACACAACCGTGAGAAAGGAGTGGGGAGACGAAAAAAGGAGGAGGAAGGGCGACATAAAAGAAAAGCACAAAAGAAATAGAATATACTAGAAAAACAAAAATGACAAGAAAAGAAAAAGGAGTTAAACCCTTTACTACGAGGCTGAATATAATCGTCTGTCGGAAGCAAAAGAATAAAAGAGAAAAATCGTCACATTGAAGAAGCTAACACACTCAGGTTCCTTTAACTCAATCTCAGCTGATAAAATCGTCTGGTTTTAGATGGAACACGAGAAAGCAAGAGTTGTCCCGACATGAGAGGATTTATAGTACCTGTATTAACACTCTTAGGCTCGCATGACTCACTCTCAGCTGAATAAAATCGTCTGGTTTTAGCTGGAATCAAATAAGAGAAGAGAGTAGATGTGGTTCATTAATCTCACT
>NC_137063.1:39637345-39752345 GCF_032717465.1 Coenobita brevimanus
CGAGGCTGGTTGGTGTGTTGCCCGTGGCGGTGGTGCATCAAATTCATATGAAGCATTAACACTACTCAGTCAAATTACCGCCCAGGGGAGGCTTAGGGTGATATTGCCATGGATCAAAACTGTCGCTTCTACACGTCAAATGGAAAAATGTTCATATTTTTTCTGTCATTCCTACTTCGCATTAGAATTACCTCTGTCTCTCTGTGTGTATGTTGTGTGTGTGTGTGAGAGAGAGAGAGAGAGAGAGAGAGAGAGAGAGAGTCATACAGTAGGACTACACCTGTGCATTTCGAGATGAATACAGCCTAGGCTACATGTATATTTGAAGACATTTGTGTTTATCAAAGTATACATGATTATGTATAAGTAAAGTTTATATGCATAAAGTATAAATATATATACATATATATACAGTTGTGTGCATAGATTCAAAGCTAAATACAAAACAGCATCAAAACCCGGCAAGTGTGTGTTTTTCGTATTTACATATTCCATCCTCATCCTTTTCGAATAAAAATAATTATCCAACACAGAGGCAAACAGCAAAAATGAAGGAGTGTTTACAGGCGAGGCAATACGTTTCAGTGAATCCAAAAGATAATACATATGCCGGGAGACAAGCCTGTGTTTTGATACTACAGGATATCACGCTGTAGCTGCGATGTGCTAGGCTTTTTCCATGCCAGTTAATCGAACGGCACTTGTTTTGAAATCCCAGAGTAATAATGACAATGCCCTCAAGATAGAAGGGATGCTGATCTACTCTCAATCTACTACAGGATATGAAAAGGCAATAAAAAACATAGGACGCCCTTTTTCAGTCATTATAAGGATGACAGAGAAGCTTCTTCATCACTTAACATTATGAAAAAAAAAAATAATAATAATACTTTTTTGTAGTGGACCAATACGTGAGATTGCTTCACAAATCTCACGCTGTGACATTATTAAAGTTTCTCCTCTACTGTAAAAACCAGGTGGTGATGACGGATTGGACGGGGGTGGGGAGTGAGGAGAGAAATGGGGGAGGTTGGGCGGGAGAAGGGGAAGGCAGAGTCCGGGAAGGGGAGACCAGAGGGTAGTGGGGGGGAAGGGAAAGGAGTGGGGATGAAGTGACTATAAGGTATGGAAGAGGAGGGAAAGGAGTGGGGGTAGGCGACTGGGTGGAGTGAGGGAGGGGTAAAGGTGGCACATCCAGGAAAAAACGTGAGGTGGGAAGACTATGAGCGCAGGTGTCAACTCCGCCCTGCCCCGCCCCTGGGACCCTGCCCCGCCCCGCCCCTCAGGGATAGGGCGTGGCAGAGGAGGGACAGAAACGTGGGGTAGGGGGTGACTTGGGGGGGGGGGACAGCTTCAGGGCATCGGGGCAGCTCTGGATGACGCACACACTCACCTCTACATAGACCAGTGTACATATCATCCCTCGTCACTCTTGACTCGTTTATTAATGCCCTCTCTTCTGTGCATTATTATCATTATACTTACTCTTATTACGAAGTCCAGTTTCTGCCTTTTCAATGTCCTTTTTGTATACATTAAGTAAGTCACCTACATACAGTATATTACCAGTGAATATGTATCATTCCTTGTCTCTCTCCTCTTTTATATCATTTATGTAACCTATACCGGTTTCTGCTATACGACGATTCTGATGCCCAATGAAATTATGACATGCGATGCTTTCTGTTCTGGTGCAATATCTCCTTCTGAATTCCTTTTTCTATGTACTGTTTATTACGCAGGGGTGTTTCTGCTTGACTATCTTCATTTTGCCCCTTTCTATGAATCAAACTGTAGGCGAGCTTCTGCTTTTACTAGACTGTCTACTGTATAATTATCGTCCCTATCACACATGACTTCCTTGTTAATGTCCTCTTTCTGTCAGGTAGGCCAGTTTCTACTCTAGTATGATCCATCTCAAAGTCATCTCTCTATGTTATGTGTGAGAGAGTTACTGCTCTATACAATGAATATACTGTATACCACTCCACTCTAAGTCGCCTGGTTTATTGATGCCCTCTTTCTATGTTGCATTATGTTGGCCTGGCTCTGCTCTATCATCATTTTGTTAATAGTGCTTAGATCAGTATTAAAACCAATTCCTATGTACATCACGCTGGACAGTTTCTGCTCCTTAAAGACAGTTTATCATGCCTGTCGACCTGTATCGTTCGTTACGTAGGATACTTTCTTTTATGTACTGTATTTTTGCTTGTGTAATGAAAGTTTCAGTTCATTGCTCTGTGTTAACTTTATGATCCCTATTTATGCTTTTATAATGAAACTACCAATAAATGAATGCTTAAATAATCCATATGGGTGATACGGTACAAACAGCATATCACTCGCCTCACAGTCATTAACTCCCTCAATCCCACAATGTAGTTCATACTTAATTCTTGCTGTAACCAGAAGACTTTACTGAACTTAGAGATGACCTATATTAATGCAGGTGTTAAGGCAATATCTAACCCTCCCAGTTCTAAAAGCCTCTCTCAAGGTGAATACAATCGTCTAAAAGTAGCTTGACTGAAATTTAGACCACATTCTCTGACCGAACGGGTCCCAGGGAACAATCGATTAACTTTTAGGACCGATTCCGATCGTATTACAGATTCTAGATCCGGAAAATACTTTTTGCGAAAACCTAATCAGTGACGAGAAACCCTAACCCAATATGAAGAGTGGTTTGGAAATTACGATGTCCTTGTCGAAGAGATGCGCTCCACTGTGTCTTTAGTAAATGCCATATGATTACATCCAGCTATGGAGAAACTTTTCGAACTGGAAGATTCACTGTGCAGCCTTCATTAAACCCTTCACCTCCAGGGGTTTCCTAAGTCGACTAAAATCGTTCGCCGATATCAAAAATAAACTAAGACGTCGTCGGGCTCAATTGGTTAATCTAAGACGCACGACCTCCTACTGCCTTAAAGGATCAACCAACATTCAGGGCAACTGTTACATCCTTGTCGCCTCGAAGGACGTTAACTGCACTATGGTCAGCTTGGTCACAGCTGGCAAGTATCCGTAACTCCCTGTCGTGTTCCTTTATACAGGATAATTTCCTTTACTACAGGATAATTTCCTTTATTACAGGATAATTTCCTTTATCATACAGGATAATTTCCTTTATCTACAGGATAATTTCCTTTATGTACAGGATAATTTCCTTTATCATACAGGATAATTTCCTTTATCAGTATATAAGGGAGCCCACCAGAGGTAATAATATACTAGATTTGGTTTTAGCTAATAAAGAAAATATCATTAGTGATATAGAGGTTGGTGGACGACTTGGTAATAGCGATCATGAAGAAATTAAGTTCAAATTTATTTGGGATGTCTGTTCCACTGAAAATACCTCCACCGTTCCTAATTTTCGTCTAGGAGATTTCGATGGCTTAAGAGCTTATTTTCGAACGGTATTCCACAGGGAGATTAGCTATTGGAGGGAATGCCAGGTCAGTGTGGAATCCCAGGTCATAGGTCAGGCGCAGGAAACACCTGGAGATGTCCGTCAGGTGTCTGTGAGGGAGGAGGTGGTAGATAGGAATGTAGTCCAGGTGACGGAAATTAACTCAGCTACAGTACCAAGCAGACGTTCAACCAGTGAGAAGTATAACGAGTTAATAAATATAATACACGGAGGCCAAGATAGATATATTCCTTCAAAGCCGTTTAGAACTAATAATTCGGAACCTAGATGGTTAAACAACAGATTAAAATCTCTCATAGGCCAAAGGGAAGGAATATATAGAAAAATAAAACGTGGAGAGGAACACTTACGTAACCGGTACACAATTTTAAATAGAGAAGTAAAGAGGGAGATAAGAAAAGCAAAGAGAAGTTATGAAATTAAGGTTGCCAGTGAATCAAAAGAAAACCCCAAGGGTTTTTATCAAATGTACCAAACGAAAAATAAAGACAGGATAGGACCACTCAGAACAGAATCAGGTGACATTACCAGTGAAGATAAAGAAATGTGCTCCATCCTAAATAATTATTTCATATCAGTATTCACCATGGAAAATCTAAGCCTGGTCCCTCAAGCAGCAAATATTTACCATGAGAATACGGAAAATATTCTTAGTAAAATAACCATTAGTAAGGAGGACGTATTGAAAGAAATTAATAAGTTAAAACCTCAAAAATCGCCAGGTCCGGACGATATATATGCAAAAATTATAAAAGAAACCAAAGAAGAATTATGTCAGCCATTTTTAACGTTATTTAATGACTCTTTAAGTTCAGGAGAAGTTCCAGAGGCGTGGAAAACCGCAAACGTAGTGCCCATCTTTAAAAGGGTGATAAATCAGCTGCGTCGAATTATCGTCCGATAAGTCTAACGTCAATAGTAGGAAAAATGTTAGAGTCAATTTTGGCAAATAAGATTAGAGAACACTTAGAAAGATTTAATCTTATAAACGAAAGTCAGCACGGATTCAGGCAAGGACGATCCTGCCTCACAAATTTGTTGTCATTCTACTCGGAGGTCTATGAGGCAGTAGATAGCGATAAAGCTTACGATGTTATTTATCTGGACTTTAGTAAAGCTTTTGATAGGGTCCCACACGAAAGGTTAGTTAGAAAGGTTCGAGCACACGGTATAGACGGCGATATCTTAAAATGGATAGAATCCTGGCTGAAAGGACGAAAGCAGAGAGTATTAATAAATGGAACTAAGTCGGACTGGGGATTAGTAACTAGCGGTGTACCACAGGGTTCAGTACTCGGTCCCTTATTATTTATCATATATATAAATGATCTAGACTTAGGAGTCAATAGCAGAATCAGCAAATTTGCCGACGATACAAAAATAGGGCGTATCATTAACTCGACTGACGATTGCCATAACTTACAGAAAGACCTCGATACATTGTCCAAATGGTCTAAAACTTGGCAAATGGAATTTAACGTTGAAAAATGTAAAGTACTTAACGTAGGCAAGACCATTGGAGATACTAAATACAGCTTAGATAACAAAGAAATTAGCAAGTCGGAATGCGAGAGAGATCTAGGAGTTATGATTAGTAACGACCTTAAACCTAGGCAACAGTGTATTAATGCGAGAAATAAAGCAAATAGGGTCCTAGGATTTATTTCGAGAAGCGTGAGCAATAGATCATCTAAAGTAATACTAAAACTTTATCTAGCATTAGTAAGGCCACATTTAGACTACGCAGTACAATTCTGGTGTCCTTACTATAGAATGGATATTAATTCGTTAGAAAATGTACAGAGAAGAATGACTAAAATGATACATGACGTCCGGAACCTGTCATATGAAGACAGACTGAAAAGACTAAGTCTGCATTCGCTAGAGAGGCGTAGAGTAAGGGGAGACTTAATTGAGGTGTTTAAGTGGATGAAGGGTATAAATAAGGGAGATATTAGCAAGGTACTTAAAGTGAGCATACAGGATAGAACTAGAAATAATGGTTTCAAACTAGAAAAATTCCGTTTCAGTAAGGAAATGGGTAGAAATTGGTTTGGTAATAGAGTAGTAGACGAATGGAATAAGCTACCTAGTAAAGTAGTTGCTGCCTCTTCCATTGAGAGTTTCAAGCATAGGCTAGATAAGCATATGACAAATAAGGGGTGGATATAGAATAAAGAAAATCTTATAACCAATACTAATTCAAAAATAAATTTACTTTTCAGGTTACACTATGATAGTCTCTATTCTCCTTTCACACTTTCCTGTAAAATGTCCACGCCAGTTTTTCTATACGGCGTGGTGTTCTTTCTGACTTTTTCCTGCCGGCTTCGGCTGGAGGGTTTGGAGGGCGGGGGAGAGCCTTCTTCTTTGCTGTCCTTATCTCATTCTAGTAGTTCAGTTACTCTTCTAGGAGCTGCCTAGCATGGGCCAACCGGCCTACTGCAGTTATCCTCTCTTCTTATGTTCTTATGTTCAGACTAAAGGGATGATTTGACTGGTAACCGAGAAAACTCATCCCTACTTCATGACTAAGGTTCACCTAATTTCAGGCAATTTGTACTTAAAATTCGAGCTGTGGTAGTAGCCCAGTTCAATCGGACGATACCAAACCAACTGTTCCTCTATTGTTGTTGTTGTTCAGTAACCCCAGATTGTCTGGCCGTGCACATCCATCAACCGCAGGAAAGCAAACACCCCTGCTGGGCCGTCCCGTGCAGTGAACTGATGTTCCCTTGCGGCAGATAGCACCTAGCCACAACGAGGGTCGTGGAAAAATGTGGAGGTTTGGTTCCCGGATGGACGCCGCATTTGCGTCTCCCCACCCAGTTGACAGGGTCACCATAACAGGCTTCACATCACCCCGTTATTCTGGACTATATGACCACCATCCGGCGCTGGAAGTTGTTTCCTAGGTTACAGGAAACCATTTGGCTTGTCACTTAGTGTAGAGCCACTTGAAGTAACGAGAGGAATAATAAAAAGTGACAGGAAAGATGACAGAAATTCGAAACCTGAGGGCAGACGCAGAAAAAGAATGATTAAGGTGACGGAAGAAGTAGGCATCATTACATACAGTGAGTGGATGATGGTCGCTAAAACGTACCATCCACATTACCTTCGTGCAATGAGTGTACAACAAGCGACCATCAGCCAGAGAGTGAAAGGGTTGGGGGGGAGCGCTGGTGCAGTGGTCCGTATGTACATCTCACATCAGGAAGGAACCGAGTTCGATTCTGGGGATGGTCAAACTGGTAGACTCTTTGTTCCCCCACTGCACCTATTCAACCAACGGTGTAACTGGATGAAAATACGATTATAGCCTGTCGTATTCTAGAGGATGATTGTGTATTAGTAAAAACTGATTGCTTGTCCTAATGCTCTTCGTCGAGTCGACAGGCTTTATCTTAAGCCTTCTTCTTTACCCCAACGACGGAGCAAAAAAGCTTTTCTTAGAGCTTCCACCCACCTAAGGCTGAGGGAACGAGCTACCCAGTCCTCCAAATCCAGGAGCTTTATTTTCACCTTCGTCTACGTCCATCTTGTTCTTGCTTTAGTCCTCTTCCTTATACTCATCATCTTCGGAGTCATCCTCCTCCTCAGGGAAGTCCTCGTTGTACACGACTTCATCTGCTTCAAGCGGAACCTTCAAGAAACAGCTTACATCACTATATTCCGTAATAAGTGCTACATCAGTCCCTTATACGGAGGGAGAGCCTCCCTCTACAGAAAAAAAGCGTGGGATCTTCCTCTTGGCCTTCTTCCCAGCCATTCTTGCGCAACTCCTTCGCCATTTTCTGTGTCCTCCTCCAGCATATAGAGTTCACCCAGTATCTCGCTCCACACCTCATCTTCATCTGAATCTCTCTTGGGGCGACTTTCTTAATACTGAAATTACTATGAAACAACAACTGAACGAGAGAGGCGTCCTTAATCCCCAGGGAAGAACTGTCACCCTTGTGCTTGATAATCGACATTTAAGTTATGGTTTAAGTCAGGTGGATTCTCTATGACTTAAGCTTCACTGTCTTTGCGTAGTCATTCGCGCATGTGGTTTATATCATCTTAGGTTAGCGAACTGCATACAGATACTGCCCTTCAGAATTATGTCTAGTAACTTTCGTTTTCCTGCGTCATTACAGATTTCTTTCATCAACTTTCATTAGCTTGTACTTTTCTTGCTAACACTTACTTCTGAGTCCACTAATATTCATTTATACGTATCATCATCAGTTGTATATTCATCAGTATAAACCATTGGTTCTAATCACGGATCTGTTGAACTGTTACTTATAAAATAACGGTATTTATGTTTGCTCGCGTGTGAGGTTTTACTGGGTTGCGAGAATAATCTGCTTTACAGTCAGGCATGAATAAGTCGAAACGACCTTCACGGAAACTATCCGGTGCTGTTCACCCACACTCCGAGCCTTCGTAGAAAACTTTAAAATCTTTTTCATCATTACCACTGCCACATTCACAGTCCAATTCCAGCTACTGTGAACTGGACTGGCAGGATTCGTAATGAGAAACAGAAAGCACACAAACAAGAAGTCTAAGAGATATACCAATACATAAAATTCACATACAACAAGTACATATAAGTGCTGTCATATTATATCTTAATGTGAATACTCTTTTTTATGTGTGGATGCATTACTGGGCCTCGTGAACGGGCTATCTACCGCATGTCCAGCGGCAAATACATGAAAATATAGTTAACATCCACAACCGGTTCAAAAATACCCCCATCTAAACTGCTTATCCCTCTCGATCCCAGTTAAAACGAATTAACCCTTTCTGGACCAAGACACATTTTGACGTCTACTCTTGTTATCCGCAGGCGATTTTTATTCAGCTCAGGGTAGATCTTTCATTGCCTAGGGGTTCAAGAAGGTGATATCCAACCCCTCAAGTTGAAAAAGGTCTCTCCTAAGCTGAAGCAGATAGTTCCACCGAGAAATTCAAAAGACGTCACCGTAGAGAAAGGGTTAAAAGTCTTTCCCAACATTGCTGAATTATCCAAACCCAACTCTGTCACGGTCCAAATGGATATCTTATTCTGGCTAACTCTCGACAATTTTATTAACTTTAAACTACGACAAATGCATCACAGTCTATGGATGAACCACTTCCGTCCAAAGGCGTATGTTTCTACTCTCCAGACGATTTCATTCAGCCTGGATGGACTCCTCGAACTGGAGGGGTTGGGTACAGGTTTCACAAGTTCTTTCACGACAAGAGGTATTAACAAAGAGTAAAACTATCCAACGGTAGCAGGAATAAAGTAAGAAAAAATCATCGTCCAGCCTATCCCACCATCCCTGATATACGTCAAACTCAACTATCCCTGTCCCAATTCCTACCCCTACAGACCTTGAAATATTCCAACTTGACACTCCTATCTATCGACCTGAAATTTTCGACCAAATATTGTCATCTATATCGACCACAGTTATCTCGACTTCCAAACGTCCCTACCTCATCCCTGAAAATACTCCCCAGAATATATCACGACTTCAAACCAAATAACTCTTAACTTAGCCTCAAAATAACGCTCACACACACACACACACACACACACACACACACACACACACACACACACACACACACACACACCGAACATAAGCAAATACAATTCTAACACGCCCCGACCCGAACCGACCGATCCCGACGAAGCGAATGAATGCCGAGAGGTGGTCGGGCTGTGGTGTAGCTGTCGAGAGGGACGAGGATGGTAAGCTGGTATTATTAAGTATGATTGGTCTATGTTAGGTGTCGGGCCCTGAGCTCGGGTATACCTGGATTTGATGGTGTGTGTGTGTGTGTGTGTGTGTGTGTGTGTGTGTGTGTGTGTGTGTGTGTGTGTGTAAATACCCCCTGCCCTAGCATAAAAGAATACAAATGTGTGTTAGGCCTCTCACTTACACCACATCAGCCTGACACAGTAAATTATTGATTCGTCGCCATCAACAATGACCCTCTGAGTAATGCAATTAAAAGTGTCCTCAAGCAACATTCACTTATTGCCATTCATTAATTACACCTGCAGCCTAAAAACACAGATAAGCCTCAGGTACAACAACGATGATTATGATGATGATGATGATGGTGATGATGATGATGATGATGATGATGATGATGATGATGATGATGATGATGATGATGACGAACACTACCCCACGTTATGAAACCCTGGGGGCATGACCAAACCCTAAGTATAATTGCAGTTTTAATTAATATTCTAGATCAGATTTCTTGGAACATTGAGACACACACTCACGCGCGCGCACAAACTCTCTCTCTCTCTCTCTCTCTCTCTCTCTCTCTCTCTCTCACACACACACACACACACACACACACACCTCATATTGTTTGGTGCATTGTGTACTGGTGGCTCTAAATTGGCTCTCAGGGTGTACGAGGAGGAGGCGCAGCGGTGAGTCTTACTGTAATAAACTCTCAGCTCTCAGATTATGGTCTTGACCCTTGTGGTGTTGGCTTCACGAGCTAATGAAAACCCCACGGTGTGTATATGAGCCGGCTGGTGTTTATGTATGAAGTGGTTCATATACACTACAGTATATGTAAAAGGTTCACACTTTACATATACACACTACACATACTGTACTAGGAGTGTTTATGTATGGGCCTGCTGTCGACCGTTTATCCGCTATTCATAGGAGTTGTGCTGAATTACCTAACGTTATGCCATAATCACTTGAATCAGATGACTGTTTTATTGGACTGTTCTTGTCACTTCCACACAATTTTATTCAACTTGAGACAGGCCGGTGTATGAAGTGTTTCGGATGTGGTGGTTAGAAAACTATACATCACCCATATGAAGAGGTGCGATGAAAGAGGCAAAATAATGTATTAACTACATGAAATCATAGAGCATTGGACTGCTTGCTTCCTGCTGCTACCTGACAATTTTAGTCAATTTAGGATAGGTCTCTTATCCAAGGGGATAATGAAGACTATATCTAACTCCTTCAGTTTGAAAAGCCTGCCCAAAGCTGAACGTAATCGTCTATAAGAAGCAGGACTAAAACATGAATGACATTGGTCTGCAGTGAAGGGGAAATATATATGTGTTGCATTATCCCTTCAGTACGAATAAGTCTTTTGCAGTTTTGTTCTTGCTGCCGCCAGACTATTTAGTTTACCTTATGAGACCTCTCGAAGTGAAGAGGTTAAAACAGAACCCCTCTGGTATACTTTGTTATTTTGTCCAGCCGCTAAGTTTGATTCCCGTCATTCTTTTTTCTTACAAGCCCCTTAACTAGTCTAGTGTTCCTATTCTTCACCATATTCTATTTCTGTTCCACTGCTATGGACCATCAATTACCCTTATCCAACAGGCTTTTACATTCTTCAGTGCTTCCGAACCTTCTTCAAGCCCTTTATTCTTCCTTCATTCTGCATCACATTCGTTCTATTATTTTCTCTTTTACCTTTTTTTTTCCTAGTTCTTCTGTCTTTCAATATCTAACATTCTCTCTCACCTTCCTTCCTACTGTGTCTTCCCTCCTCGGAATGGGTCGTTAAGCCTCTTGAGGTAGTACTTGCCCTTGCAACTCGCTCACCCTCCTCCGTTGCACTTACAATTCTGATCGCCTTTCATACTTCTCGTTATATCCTTAATAATTTTTCAGCTCTTTCTGTATTACTAATCTATCTTTACTTTTAGCTAAACTTTTCTTCATTTCTTTCCAACTTTCCTGTATAATCTCCATATATGTCTTCACTCCCCTCCCCTACTCCTCTATCCCCTTTTCTCCCCACCCTCCTTCCTTTCCTACCATTCTCCCAATTAGCCTTCCTAATCAGAGATCCTTCTCCTCCTCTTACACTCCTTCCCCTAACCCTGAATCCCCCCCTCTCTCTCCCTACATGCACCTACCTCTCTCTCTCTCTCTCTCTCTCCATCCCTGTCACTCTCCCTACATCCCTCCCCCTCTCCCTTCATTCCCCCCCCCTCTCCTTCCGTCCCTCCCTCTCTCTCTCCACAGTCTCTACATTTCTCTTCCACTTCCTACATCACCTCTCCCTGCAACCTTGTCCCTCTCCCTCCCCTATTCCCTCTCCATATATTCCAACTTCTTTCTCTCTCTCCTCCTAAATCTTTCTCACTACACCACTCACCCCCCTCGCTGCATCCCTCTCTTTCTCCTTCTCCCTCCTTCCCTCTCCTCTTATCCCTGACCCTCCCTCCCTCCCTTTCCCTATTCCTCCCTCCCTGGGCAATCTACTTAAGGGGAAGAATAGGAGAATATTTCTATGCCTCTTCCACGGTGCATATTCATGTAGGGAGCGTGGAAAACCGAGTTACTGTTTTGTTCCCTCGCTTGTCTCCTACTAATTACCATTCTGTCAGGCCCTCTCTTCCACTGGGGCGCTGAGAGGGGAGGAGGGAGAACAGAGAGGAGAGTGGAGTAAAGAGAAAGAGGAGAGGAGGACAAGGAAGTGAGTTAAGTAATAAGTATAAAAAAAAAAAATAGGACAGAGGGAGAGGCAATGGTAAATAATAGATGTAGACAGACAGACTGACAGAAGGACAGATAGAGATAGATGGACAGATGCTTGGACGGGCAGATATGTAAATACATACACACAGTCACTGCCTGACTGACTGACCGATACACTCAGTGATAGAAATATACGTGTGTGTGTGTGTGTGTGTGTGTGTGTGTGGAGAGAGAGAGAGAGAGAGAGAGAGAGAGAGAGAGAGAGAGAGAGAGAGAGAGAGAGAGAATGATACTGGAACCTAATCAAAAAATTTAAAATACAGGGAATGGTCGAGGAAAGAATGTTGAAATAATAGTGTGAAAGAGTTAGGATATTACAGAAAATGGGAGATGAACGAATGTGTGTTGAACTGCTGAAGATGTGACAAGACAGACTACAGACCGTGGAATAAGCGTAAATTGGCCTTAGTAATAACAGTGGTAATGATGATGAGGATAATGATAATGATTATGATAATAAAAAATAATAATAATAATAATAATCATCATCACCCGGACCTCCTTTCCCACTCTAGGGCAGGATAAGGAGTAGCATCGTCCACACAGCCCAAGTCTGCCCAATCCAATGGGCCACGCTTCCATTCACTCATCATTCAAGTCCCTGGAATCCTGGTTCTATCTGATACGCCAAAAACATTCATAATGTTCTGTAGCTTCATATAAAGGTATCCGACAGAGTCAATAATAACAGTAATAATAATAATAATAATAATAATAATAATTATTATTATTATTATTATTATTATCATTATTATTATTATTACTATTATTATCATCAAATTAAATTTATTACAAGAACAACGATGACGGGAGCTTTATTAATAATTAGTAACATCTGAGCTGAATACGTGCATGCATTATTCTAGAAATACAGATACATTCAATATAAATAAGTATTAAACATAAAATAATTTACACTAACAAATTCATGAAACATCGATATGAAACTAGGCTAGAATACATCGCACAATGGAAACGAGCAAAATACTGGACACAGAGGCCAAGCACAAGCGCGAACCACAGGCCAGCAAAGGCACTGAAAATAACTGGAAAAAAATGCCGCGCTGTGAGAGAGATTAATTGAAAAAACCGTAAAAACAGACACACACTAATTAAAAGAATATGACCTTACAACTTTGTACTAATTAACCGCGCAAAAGGGTCATAAGTCCAATCAGAGGGTTTGAGGTGAAAAATTAAAGCACATGTGATGCATTTTCTATTCAGCGTTTGATTTTAATTGCTATTCATATTTAATTTTTATATCTTTTGGGTTAAATTGGATGACCGAAGTTTAAATAATTTATAAAAAAAAATAAATGATATATTGTACCACAATACTCCTGGGATTGCGAAATGCACATACATATATATTAAAAACATTCACTTCTTAATGAATTTTTCTGGTAATAAATTTTTCAGTTCAGTCGGGACTTACCATACATGGGAAGCTACCATTAATACCACACACTTTTTAAATAAATGAATTATACATTACCTAAGCACACACACACACACACACACTATAATCAATCACTTCATTCTTCATACAGCTTGCAACCAAGCATTTTACAGCCAGTCATAACCATCTACAACTGCTCATTACCGTTTTACATCCGATTCGCCTAATTTACAACTATTCCAGTAACTGTCACCCAATCCTTTAGTGCACAGTCAGCAGCCTACGGTTACTACCAATTCCATCACGGCCAATCGTTTCAACCAATCACTGTTTTACGGCTCACAATCCAACAATTCCACACATCCAGTCGCCCCAATGTACAATCAGTGTCACTCCTATCACAGCCTATCATTCCACGATATCACTAAAATCTATATAACCCATAATCCAACAATTTCACACACAGTCCCAATCTACAATCATTGGCATTCCCATCAGTGCCAATCGCTTCACACAACCAGTCATTCCAAGTCACCGCTAACCTGACTCTAAATAATGGTCACTCTGCCACCATGTCATCTGTGAATTTCCCTCTACCACTCTACCCTTCCTCCCACCTCCATTCGCATCCCCTTTATTCCTCTCCCCTATTCTTTTCTTTATTCATAGCCCCCTTCCTCCCTCCTTTATTCCGTTCCCATTCTTCCCTCCTTTATTTCTCTCTCCTTCCTTTATCTTCTTCCCTCCTTTATTAATCTACCCTTTAATTGTATCCCACTTCTTCCTTCCTTTATTCTTCTCCTCTTGCTCCCTCCTTTATTCATATCTTCTTATCTCTTTTACTTCTTTTTCCCCTAGTTACCTCCTGTCCCCTTCTTCCCCTCTTTAATCATCGCCGCTTTTTCCTTCACTCCTTCATCTCCCTCTCTTATCTCTTTTGTCTTCTCTCCTGTCCTATTTTTGCTGACATCTTCTTTACTTTTTGCACTTCTTTTCCTCTTATTTCCTCCTTCTCCCCTCTCCACTTCCTTCTCTCCTTCACTCTCCCATTTCCCCTCCCTTCTCAATCAGTTCCCTCAATCTTTCTCTCTCCTTACCTCTTTTACATCAACACGCCTCTCCCCTCTCTAATATTTCCCTCTTCATTTCCCCTCTATCCTTCACTCTACCCTAATCCCAAACTTTTCACAAGTCATCCTCACCTGTCTATGCACTGCACCCCACTTCACTCTCCTCCGTCACTCTCATTCCCCCACTTCACTCTCCTCCCTCACCCTCACTCATTCTCTCCTTACAACTCGGACAGCACCCTCTTCCTTTTCTTTCCTCTTTGCCTCAGTACTCCCTCCTCCCTCTTTCCATCCCTAATCAACATCACCCTTCCCTGTCTCTAAGCTTTTCCTCTTTTCCCCTACGGTCTGCTTCTCTCTATCCCTAACATCTTCTCAGTTCAATTTATCTCCACTCCTCCCTCTCTTTCCTCTCAATTACTGTTCCCATACCCCTCACTTATCCTATCTTCTCCTCACCCTTCCCTCCTCTCCTCCACTTTCTCCTCTTTCCAACTCACCTTTTTCCTTAAATCTATCCTTAACCTCACTCTCACACTTCTCCCTCCAACCTCTTCTCTCCTCATTTCTCCCTCTCCCCTCCAACTTCTCCTACCTCTTCCCCCTCCCTCTCTCTTCTTCCTCCACTATCAACGTACTCGTATGATAGACGCTAGACAGGCGGAACTAAATGGCATTATAAACGACACCCATTCCTCTATTCCCTCATTCCTTCCTATTTCCTCCACTCTCTCTCCTTTCAGCCTAGCTCCTCTTCCTTAACTGTCTCTCTCTCTACACTTTCCGTTCTTTATCATCCCTTCCTTTATTTTTCTTCTTACACTTTTCCTTAAATATATTTACATCATTCTCTCTGGCTTTCTTCCTTACTCTTCTTCATTTTCCCTTTTCCCCTCTCTGTCCCCCGACCTCTCTCTCTCTCTCCTCATGTCCTCTGCACTTCTCCCTTACGCTTCACTTCTCCCACCAATTCTCTCATATTCCACTCCCTCTTCTCTCTCTCTCTCTCCTCTCCATCTACCCATCAACCCGTGGCATAAGTGACACTGGACAGATGGCACTAAATGGCACTAAACGGCACCCATTCCATCGCCATTCACCTCGGCCTCCCAATATTCAGGAATTCGCGGCGCTAAAGGCAAATTCAGAGCAGTGCTAGAGGAGTTCTCACGCCAGGCCCTGTGTGTGTGTGTGTGTGTGTGTGTGTGTGTGTGTGTGTGTGTGTGTGTGTGTGTGTGTGTGTGTGTGTGTGTGTGTGTGTGTGTTGGTGGGTGGGTGGGGGTGAGGGGAGGGAGGCGGGTGGGGAGTTGAAGGGAGTGGATGAGGAAGGAAAGGGGGGAATTGTGTGTGCAAGGGGGACGGGAATAGGAATGTGTGTATTTATGTATGTATGTATGTATGTATGTATGCATGTATGTATGTATGTGGGACATGGACAATGTCTGCGTGGGGGAGGGAGAGGGAAGTCGTGTGTGTGTGTGTGTGTGTGTGTGTGTGTGTGTGTGTGTGTGTGTGTGTGTGTGTGTGTGTGTGTGTGTGTGTGGAGAAGGACTAAGACCATATGGGGATACAGGAATTTAAATGTGTATGTGAGACGGAGAAAGTGTCTGTAAGAGGGTGGGTGCGAAGGGAATACGTATGTGTGTACAGTATGTTTATAAGTGTATGTGATGAAGAAGGAAAATGTATGTGTGTACTCGTATGTGGGAGGCGTGATGTGTGTGTGTGTGTGTGTGTGTGTGTGTGTGTGTGTGTGTGTGTGTGTGTGTGTGTGTGTGTGTGTGTGTGTGTGTGTGTGCCTATTATGAGTGTGTGTGTATGTGGGTCCGTACATTTATGAATGTGTGTGCAAGTAAGAGTAGGAGGCCAAGTGTGTGCATTAAATACACACACTTGGTCTCTTTGTACGTGCGAGTGTGGAAGGAGGCTAAAGGTAAATTCGGAGTCTGTGCTGGAGAGTTCACACGCCCGGTCCTGTATGTGTGTGTGTGTGTGTGTGTGTGTGTGTGTGTGTGTGTGTGTGTGTGTGATCATGTACGTTTCTAGCACGGGACGTATGAACTACGGTGTGTAGAAGAGAAATATGTTATGCTTCGCTCTTTTCATCTCCATATTCGACATGGAAAAGTCGAATTTTACTTTCCTTTACGAAATTAAAAAAAAACAACCCAACCTTTTTAACAATATACCTTCCTCACAGCACTGATCACACACGACTGGACAAATACCACGCGAAAAATGTCTTTAAGTTCTGAAAGGATATAACAAAAATTCTATCTTAATAACAAAAAGTCTTATTAGAAATGGCTTTAGCAGTCTCCGATATTTACACGTGAAGAATAAAATTGTGTGGAATACTGATTAGATTTCAGTACTGTGTAAGGGGAAGAAAGGATAAGAGTGAGGAAAAGAATTATTGTGAGTGGCACAGAAGGCTCCCTACATCTCTTCCTAAGCTATTTATTTTGCGTATTACACTATATACTTCTCTTATATGCAATATACATCGCTTTGATATCGATATACATCCTACCAATAACGAACAATAGGATTTTTAGGTGTAATATGCAAAGTGAATCGCTACGGAAGAGGTGCTACGAAGTTTCATATACAACTTAATATAGACGTAAAAGAGTATGTAAGGTGACTGAAGGCATGACAGGAAGAAAACGAAGAACGAAATGAAGTATTAAGGCAGAAGAGTATATAAGGAAGGAAGATGTTCGTGGGATGAGGAACCCAAAATGCATTACTTTACATTACATGCAAAAAATATATATAAACTGGTGCTCATATACATAAATATTTCGGTACGATGGAACTCATTTTTTTCCTTTTATACTTGCTACCGCCAGACGATTTCCTTCAGGTCTCGGAAGGATTATTGTAGTGGAGGGGTTCGACTCTCCATCCTTTTCAGTACGACGATGTGTATATTTTTCTTTTGTTTTCACTGCAGAACAGACAAATTTAATCGTACGAACGGCCTCTCGGACTGAAGCGGTTAAACCCTCGAATCCAATATATCTCTGTTTTGTTCTTGCTATTCCTCTATACTGAATTAAACCTTTATGGGTAATAGCAATAAAGGAATACGTCAACAGGGTGAAGGGGTTGTCTCACGCTCACCTCCTCTCCTATCTCCTCTTCGTCTGCCTTCCCCCGTTAACTCCTACGATGCCTTTTCTTTTTTTCTTTTTCTTTTTTTTTCTACTGTGTTCATGCTAAACTAGACGATTTTATTCACCCAAGAAAAGGCCATCAGGAGTGGAGGGACTGGATACTACAGTACCTTTGTTGACCCCCTGCTGTGGATGGAGGTCTTGTTAGGTGAATTTACTCGTCTTGGTGTAGTGTGTGTGTGTGTGTGTGTGTGTGTGTGTGTGTGTGTGTGTGTGTGTGTGTGTGTGTGTGTGTGTGTGTGTGTGTGTGTGTGTGTGTGAGAGAGAGAGAGAGAGAGAATTATCACTTATTAAAAGGGTTTAGTTCTGATGTCTGTTCACTATGCTACAGCTGCTTCCCTCACCTTCTCTCTCTCTCTCTCTCTCTCTCTCTCTCTCAGCCAGGACCACACAGGCGAGACCTAAACTGACCGTCCATAACTGTCTTTGTGTATATCTCAGTGTACCGTCCCAGTCCCCCTCCTCTCATCCCCTCCCAATTTACTCTTCCTCCTCTCTCTCTTCTTCCTCCCCAAGTACAGGTTATTGTACTTGAATTAATGTACAAGCATTATTAAGTACCACGTCTATTACAACTGACGGTTAATACCTTTACTCATCATGCAAATAAAACGTGCAAAATTTTATTAATAAATGGCTGTCCATGGAAAATGACAAAGGAAGATGTTTTAACTGTTTGTGCCAGTACGATCGCTGCATTTTACAAACACTACACTTTCAATGTTTGTTGTTTGTAAGACGACATCTGTCAGGACGAAGCACTAGGCCGGCAATGCTAATTATTTTTCCTTGGGAACAGATGATGCAGATACAGCTAAGTATTTCCGTGTCATCTTCGCTAAAGTATACAGTGTGTCTTTGTGTTCCTTCCAGTAGAATAATATACCACTTTCTTCTGGAATGAAAGACTGACTTTGGTAACGGTGGATCAGGGTTCCGACTAACTGTTGCTTGTGACTTTCATCTTGTGCCCATGATGAGGGAGGAGTCATGAAGCTGAGCAACTCTCCTTGGTTATAATACTTAAGGAATAGTTCCTGGCACTGATCCACCTTCTGGTACTGCTGTATCCTTCCAAAAACAGTTGCCGTCTCCATGATTTATGCTGCGCTTGTCATATAAGAATTCATGCTTGCTTCTTTTCTCGTCACTTTTTAACCAGTCTACCTCATATGGTGGATCTACAGTCATTACTACTACATTTACGTTAGTCAGATTATTACTGATAGATGATTTATCACATATACTTGACTGTGCTCGAAATGTACTTGATTATTTTTCAAGTACACAGACAAGTACATTAAATTTTCAAGCTCATAATTCCAAGTACATAAAAACTTGCAATTAAGAACAGGTTAAGCACATGTACTTGAACTTATGCCTGCCTGAGTGAAGAGGAAGATGCAGCTCCCTCTCCAGTTCTCCTCCTCCCTCTCCAGATGTCAAGTAGCGTCGATATTAAATTTATGATTAGATATACAAGCCTCATTAATTGCTTCATCGAGTGGGTCATTGATAAACACTGATTTGAAATATATTGAAGATTCACATGAGGATTCTGATGTCAGGTCACTTCTTACATTACCCTGATTTTAAAAAGCTTCACTACGATAACGAGGATTTTGATGTCAGTTCTTAAATATATTCCACTAGATGACAAAATAAATAAACGAATAATAATAATAATAATAATAATAATAATAATAACTCTCACCCCTAAAGCTCAAAATGTCTCTCTAAACTAAATAATATCGTCTGGAGACAGCAAGACAGAAAATACGTCCGCTGACTGAAAGGGTTTAAACGTTCATCTTATTCTTGCTATTATTTTGATCTGCTCAGCAAGGATTTCTCGTAGCGAAGGGGTTGATGAAAGCTCTAACTAGCCCTTCCTGTCTGAAAAGCGTCTCCTAAGTTGAATACAATCATTTGGTGCCCGTCCACACCTCAAAAAAAAAAAAAGATAAAAAAAATAATTAAATAAAAAAAGAAAGAACGAACTTCATGTGAGTGCCGTGGTTAAATGCAGACTATCAAAGGAGTAGGTAATCTCCATCTCTTCATTAAAATATTCTTTTTATTCTTGTAATTACCAGACGATTTTATCGGCTTCGGAGTATCCCTTTCAGTGAGGGGGTTAAAGGATGATACATAAATCCAGGTGGTAAAAAAAGAAACCTTCATTAAGCTGAGTGATAAAAGCAATATCCAACTTAACCCTTTGACTGTCTAGGACCTCTCGCTGTTGAATAAAATCGTCCGTGGTCAGTGAAAATAAAGTATCTAGACGGAGTAGGACTTCTCACTGCTGAATAAAATCGTCCGAAGAGCAAAAATAAACTCTAGACGGCGTAGAACCTCTCGCTGATGAATAAAATCGTCCAGTCAGTGAAAATAAATCCTCTAAACGGTGTAACTTCTCGCATGTTGCATAAAATCGTCTGCAGTCAGTGAAAACAAAAATGTCAGCTTGAACATCGCAGTGAGCAAGTAAAAAACGAGAAAATTATAGGAAAAGGGTTTGATTTCTCCCTATCGACTGCACGAAGGGGTTTATGGCAGACAAGCAGGTGGCTACAGCTTCTTGTTTTTTAGACTAATATATTACTTGAAACATGAACGGCAGTAACAACGAAACAGGCAAAAGTAAGATAAATAGCAGTGAAAGTATACAGCACGGACACAGAGCGCCATAACCCTACGCTAGTAAGTACACATATATCATCATCATCATCGTCATCACCATCATCCAGACCTCTTTCCCCACTCTCGCATGGAGTGATGTGGGTCCAGAGAGCAAGACAACAACAACAACAACAACAAATGGTAGAACGACAAGTTACTCAGTACATCAAAATTAAATAATGGAATGACTATGGAAATGTTAAAAATACAACCAAACACGAAACATACATCACCCATACACAATCATTACGCTGAGGATCGAATAGCAGGTTACACAGGAAGCCGCGTAACACTTCCTTAGCTATATATTTTGTTTACTACATCTTATAACTCTTTAGCAGGTTATTAACATAGATATACGGGTCGCCTGCATTAATGACTTACACAAGGATAATTTAGTTGAACAGGCAAATAAATCGCTGTGGAAGAGGTGCTACGCAATTTCTAAAAAATTTACGCCCCTAAGACGTACATAAACGAATGTCCTTACAAATCACAACGAACACCGGTACAAATCATCAGAGAAATGAGCAAAGCATTCAAAATAAGAAATTAGATAATCACTCAGACACTAGTACAACGTTCAGACATACACCCACGACCGCCCACACAAATCGTCAAGAAAATACACAAAACACACAACCATAAGTAGCATATACGACAAGAACAATTCATTCATACACGACCAAAGCATCAGGACATATGCACATCAACCACATAAATCGCCAAGGAATATAGCAACACACATACCCATGAGAACAAGGAACATCCAGTCCAACACGATTTAACTCATACCATATTGTTAAGCCCATGCACGTAAATCGCCAATGAAACACACACGTGAATGGAATGTGCAATACGCATTTCAATTATTCACATCCTTAACACATTCTGCACAAGATCAACTGCTTCATTCGTCACTGCAAAACGCATGACCACGAAAATACGCAATACAAAACAAATATGCATGATATTACGCAACACCATACGTAAAAGCATGAAAATACGCAACACAATACGTAAGATCATGAGAATACGCAACACCATACGCATGACCATGAGAATACGCAACATCATGAATACACCATACGCACGACTATGAAAATACGCAACACTGTACATAACTACCATGAGTCCTTGTCATCCTACGCACGCAGATGAGAATACGCAATACCCTGAAGTTAAGACCTACGCACAAGACCACCCCACGTATATCGGCACTGAAATACGCACGGGGGACGAGACTACGCAATACGCAGGGGTAGAAATCAGGGGAAAGATATGAGGTTGTAATTTCCAGAGGGCAGGCCTGGGTTTGGGAGTGCCGGCCGGTAGTCTAGCTCAATAATTGGCTTTTAGGCGTGGATGAGAGAGAGAGAGAGAGAGAGAGAGAGAATAGCGGGCAATGACTGGCTATTATTCACTTAGATTAACACTCAACCCTTTCAATCCGAGGACGCTGTTTATATTCATGCTACATCCAGACGACTGCATTCAGCTCGTCAAAGATCTCTCGTATACTAAAGGGACTAATGATGGCTGCTACGAAACCCCTCCAGTTTTCGAAAATTCTCCCCTGCGCTGAACAAAATCGTCTGAAGGTAAGCAAGAATCAAATGAGAATGCATGAATGAATAAGTTTTACTTCATTCGGACGATTTTCCTCCATTCTGGCCAACGCTGTGATTTCTATACGCTGAATAAAATCGTCTGGCATACGAAGTTTTATTGTTCGCTGTTAAAATAGTAATTGTGATCGTATTTAGCTTTTCAGGGTTCTCTGTGTATTAAAATCACCTGTCGTTAGCCTGAGTAAAGGGCAAAGCATGTAAAATCGCAGCTACAGGGAAACTACACTCTCTTCACTTTAACTTGGCTTAAAATTTAGCATCATTCCATCTTGAATGGTCAGCTATAACACGATGCTAACACTTAAGTATGGTTCTCGTCATGAAGAAGTGCTATGGAAAGGAATTAAAGATATGCAGTATTGTCTTATTCTCCCACGGAGCTACGGGAAATAAGCAATAAGCTAGAGAGAGAGAGAGAGAGAGTACATATTTTAGGTCATTTATTTTTCTGTTGTTGCTCAATTACCTCACCAGAAATGTTGAAAGTTTACAACAAAATTAAATTATGATGACTGGCCTATGTACAAACGCTGGCTCGCTCGTCACGCGCTCACAAAGCGCACTCTACTGGTAATTAAGTCCTTCAGTACTGTTGGGTAACAAATTGCAAACCACATTTTTCAATGTCTAACTAAATAGCAAACAGGAATGCTCAATTGGAGCTCTAAACGTTAATTTCACTCACTGGAATTAAAAAGATAAATAGTTAACCCCATCATTACAGTACAATAATTTCTCTTTAGTTTATTCTCGTCATTTTTATGTTATTTTATTCAGATGAGAGGAATTTTAGGAACCTGAAGGAATATATACGCAGAACTTTCACTGGCTCTTTCAGCATTAGAGGTCTACCCTAAGATGAAGAAAATTGTCTACTGGTGGCCCAATTAAAATGAAACAGATGTCAACGTGGTCATGACAACTAACAGTGATATATTTACCAGATACTTTATTATCTTAGTGAATACAGGAACCATCTCATGGTTGGAATAGCCCAAATATTCATTTCCAAATGATTTTAATGAGCTACGAATAAGTCATAAAGTAAGTGTTAATACACACTAAAGAATATAACACTTGGTTATGATCATCCATAATGCAGACGGATATAACATATGGATAATAAACCAGAGCAGTATCGGCAGCGTATTAAAAAAAAAAAAATTCAAACATAAACATATTTATCACTTAACAGTGAGCACTTCAAAATAATTGTAAAAGCTTAAACATAACAGTAGCGCATTTTCTGTTATTTCTGTTACAGACGACAATTCAGCTTAGAAACATCAAAATATAAGTTTAGATATAGCCTTAGTTACCTCTTTCCCGTAAGAGTTCTCCCCTGACCTGAATATGACCGTCGAGGAATAGCAAGAACACTATCGAAAGCGTTAAAAATTAGGCACCAAGATGGACAGAATCCAGCATAACCCTGATGCATAAACAAGGCCTCCTGGATCAGAGCAAAAACATGACTTCCTGTAATATATGCTAATCTAATCTCAGCATATCGTTAACACAGACAACGGGGAATTTTAGCATCTGGTTTTCGCTGCACTTTTTAATTTGATTCTCACGCATCGGAAAACGCATAGACGCAAACGACGACTAAATACGCACAGCTTTTTTTGTTACTTTTTTTTTTTATTAATGGAGATATGCAGAACAGAAATTAAAATACATGTTGATATTCTAAAAAACCAGGGTAGGCAAACATTTCCATATAAATAATACAGGCAAATGAACCTCCCTTTGCAGCGCAGCGGTAAAGCACACGCACCCATGTACAAACACCCACACCCACCCATCCACCCACCCAGAACCTCCCCACCCCCACCCACCCCACACACGGGTCCACATTTAGCAGCACCAACTCAAACATATGACAGAAAACACACACATACAGTACATATATCTAAACATTTAGCGTTAACATAAGTAAATACGGGTAGGGGGAGGGGGAAAAAAGCGTCGTTTGTACCAAGTATTAGTTTAGAGCAGTTTGCATATATAAAACGGACGCTGGCAAAAAAAAAAGGGGGGGGGAACGAGGGAAAGGGGGGAGGGTGAGAGGGAAAAGCATGGGCAGGGGGAAAGATGGATGAATGGGGAAAAGGAGGGAATTGGGAAAGGAGGTGAGAGGGAGAGGAAGATGAGGGGGAGGTGACAGGTAGGGGAAAAGGAGAGGAAAGGAGGAAAGGGGATGAGAGGGAAAGGAGGGCTGCGATGATAAAAGGAAGGGATGAGGTGGGAAAGAGGGTAAGAGGTGAGGAGGGTAGGGGGTAAGAGGGGAATGGGGAGTAATGGAGGGGGTAAGGGAGTCGGGGGTACGGGGATACGTGGTTATGGAAAGGGCAAACAGGGGGGGGTGGAGGTACAGGTGAGGAGGGGAACGGAGGAGGGGAAGTAGGGGAGGAGGGGGATGGGAGGAGGGGGGAATGGAGAGAGGCGAGACGGGGGAAGGGTGAAAGGGGAGTTAATGGAGAGACGATGATGGGAGGGAGGGGTAAGTGAAAGTGGGTGACAGTAAAAGGATGTACGTGGAAAATGGGGTGAGGGTGAAAGGGGGTGAGGGTGAAAGGGGGTGAGAGTAAAATGGGTTAAGGGGAAATGGGAAAGGGAGAAGGGGAGGGGTAAGTGGCAAAAGGGGTGAGAAGAAGGAAAGGGGGAGTAACCGGAAAAACCGAGCAGCGGGGAAAGGGGGGAGACAAAAATATAACTGGTGTTGGAAAATGTAACAAGTGTGAAATGTGAGTGGAGTGAGTGGGAGTGTTCTGGGAGACTGAGTGAGGAGACTGGGCTTTGGGAGGGGTTTGGTACGGGGATGAGTGGAGCGGGGGAGGGGAGGATGACTGAGGTGGACAGGAGAGGGGGAAAGAGGTGGACAGGAGAGGCAGAGAGGAGTGGGACAGAAGAGGAAGAGAGAGGGGAGGGGCAGGAGGGGAAGAGAGAAGGTTGGGACAGGAGAGGGAGAGAGAGGAGTGGGGCAGAAGAGGAAGAGAGAGGAGTAGGGCAGAAGAGGAAGAGAGAGGGGTGGGACAGGAGAGGGAGAGAGAAGGGTGAGACAGGAGAGGGAGAGAGAGGGGTGGGACAGATGAGGAAGAGAGAGGGGTGGGACAGAAGAGGAAGAGAGAGGGGAGGGGCAGGAGAGGAAGAGAGAAGGTTGGGACAGGAGAGGGAGAGAGAGAGAGGGGTGGGACAGGAGAGGGAGAGAGAGGGGTGGGACAGAAGAGGAGGGAAGTTGGGAGGTGAACATATTGAAGAACGAGAGAGAGAGAGAGAGAGAGAGAGAGAGAAGGGGTGGACAGAAGGTTCAAAGCAGTGGATAGAGAGAAGAAATGGTAGAGTGTAAGGGCAAAGAATGACGTGTGAAGAAAGAAGAGCAAGGAACTAATAATTCAATAAGAGACAGAAAGATAGAAGAGAGAGAATGGGGAGGAAGGTAAAGGTCGTGAGAAAGAAAATAGAAAGAACAGCGTAAGAAAGAAGGAAAATGGGAAAGAGGGAAGAAGGAGACAGAAGAAACGAGGGGAAGAGGAAAGGAGGGAAAGGGGAAAGGGGGAATTAAAAACAAAGGAATTAAAAACAAAGGGAAGGGGGGAATTAAAAAAAGTTGTACATCAGATGGAGAGGAAGAAAGGGGTTAAATAGGGAAGCTGGGAGGAGAAAAAATGAAAACATGAGAGAATAATCAATACAGTTGAGAGAGAGGTTAGGAAGGTAGAAATAAGAGTGAGTAAGAGAGACATTTGGTAAAGGAAACGAGGGATACAGGATAGTGGATTGGGGAAGGACTATGGATAGGAGACAACTGCACGAAACAAATATGTGTCAGGAAGGCAGACAAAGAGAAAACCGATCAAATGCAGTCAATGAGTAAAGGAAAAAGGTAGCAAGTGAGAGAATGATGAAAGAAAAGAGCAAAAAACAAGGGGGGGGGGAGTTGAAAAATATTATGCGTGAAGGTGAGAAAGGAAGTGAAAACCTAAGAAATGCAAGGAAATGAGGAAAGGAAAAGGAGAGAGAGAGAGAGAGAGAGAGAGAGAGAGAGAGAGGATGATGCAGGATGAGATAAGGAAGAGAGAGGGCGATGGAGGAAAGGAGTAGCAATGAGACGGTGACGAAGGAAGAAAGCAAAAAAAATGAGAAGGATAAAGATTCTAGTTTTGCCACACTGGGAATGATCTTGGTTTTTCACGACTAAAGTAAATAAATAAAAATAAACAAATAAACGAATACATAAATAAAAGACTCCTATTTACACGACCGTGGTTACGAACGAAAAATGGAAAACGTCAAACTGGCTCCAATTACGACTGATTAGCTTGGCAAGTCTTGTTTAGATTCTGATGAAGTTTCGAGCCAGTTAAAAGGAACCTAAATGTACAGCTGCGGACATAAATACTGATCTACCCCATAATGATCAATAATGAGATAGTGAACAGTGCCTTCCAAATCCCAGCGATGCGATCTGAAGCCCATCAAACTTTAAAACATCATGTACGAGATTCATGATTTCACAATTAAAAGCACAATGATATTTTGGTCCATAACTGTACAATATGCCACACGTAAACCTGGAAGAATATCAGTATGGAGCGGATGAATGGATATATTTTCTGGCACTTATGCATCACGGTTACCTGGACATTTCAGGTAATAATTGGTAGCCCTGTTTGTTCACGTTACTGCCACCAACAAAAAGGATCGTCAAAGTTGTCAGGGGATGAAGTACCTGGTCTTGTAGTGTGGAAGTGTAGTGTGAGGATGTAGTAGTGCAGCAGTGTTTTGTAGTAGTGTTCAGTTGTACATCAGAGCTGAACTATTACAGTGCAGTTTGTAGTGGAAAACCACAGTGAACTTGTCTCTCAGTGAGGTGTGGTAGAGTTCATGGTTAACCGTAAAAATGCGGTGTAGGACTGAAACAGTGTAGACGTAAAGCGATGGAGTGTAACAATAAGTTAAAAGTGAGGGCGTATAGGCTAATATTATAGTAGTGGTGTGGTGTAGTGTAGTGTAGTGTAGTGTAGTGTAGTGTAACAACTGCTAAACCTCCCTTGAAGACTGATACTATTCCAGGTTCAGTCATGACATATTGTACTATGAAAGGGAGAGAAGAGAGAAAGAACGAGGAGGCACTAGAGTAAGAGGGAAAGAGGAGAGTAGAATAGGGAAGCCAAAGAGGTAGGAGAAAGATGAGGGGAGAAGGAATTGAGGAGACATGTGTGAAGAGGAGGGAAGTAAGATGGGCAATACTCCTGGAATGAGAGAGTGAGTGAAGGAGGGATAAAGAAAAGTGAAGGCAAGACAATGAAAGGATGGATGAGAGAGAGAGAGAGAGAGAGAGAGAGAGAGAGAGAGAGAGAGAGAGAGAGAGAGAGAGAGAGAGAGAGAGTTAACCATTCTGGACCATTTTTTTTTTTTTTTTAATGACATCTACTTGCAGACGATTCTGTTCAACCCTGGAATACATTTTACACCGAATTGGCTTAACAATCTCTTTCAGCCATTTCAAAACTATACCCTACTTATTTCTTGTCATCTCCAGACGATTTTATTCAGCACAGGGAAAGATATCTCCCAGGTACGCAAGGAAAAACATCAGACGGTTTTGTTCAGCTGAAGATCCTGGCAGTCAGAGGGGTTAAAACTATCTCCACTATCATCACTTCGGTGCTGTAGTTGTCCTTAGGTGGCTAATTCAGGCTAACACCGGATGATTTAATTCACCAGAGAGATGTCATGTGAAAAAAGGTTAAGAGGGGAAGAAAAAGAAGGCAAATCTCTCTCTCTAAAGGTAGCAAAATTTAATAATAATAAAAATAATAATAATAATAATAACAATAATAATAATAATAATAATAATAATAATAATAAAGGACGTCCTCGAAGTGAAGGAACTAAAGACCAAATTATATCTATTAAACTGAAACAGGTTCCTAAAAATGAGGCTGGAAGTGAGAATATCAGATGAAGAGACAATGTAATCCTCGGAAGAAAAATAAAACAATTGTACATTAAGTATACACTGTAATTATACAAAAAAGAGAGACGAAATGAAGTTAAATTTATATCAACTACACTTTATGATTTACTTATGGAAAAAGGGAGACGTAATGAGAAAATAAACAGAGGGAAAACTAAGCTTATTTGACGTTCAATCTAGAATAAACTCAGAAGCTTTAGGGAAAAAAAAAACATTTAAAGACTAATATTATGCAGGATATTTAAAACTCATGATACAAATTTTTCATTCATTCACTGCCAGACGCCATGTATCCCAAACGGGGTGGCCAAGGGCCCAGAGTTAATTGTTTTACAGGGAGGGGCACTAATCCTTCACCAACCCCACTTGACACGTAGGGAGAACGTTATGCCAACAGCATCTGGTGTTCCCAGGCGGTCACCCATCCAAGTACTAACCAGACCCAACGTTGCTTAACCTCGCTGATCGAACGGGAAGCGGTGTACTCAACGTGGTATGGCCGTTGACATGTTGAGAAAAAAGTTGGAATTCAGAATATAAATGCAGGAAAGAATGACTGGAAGAAAAGTGGGAAAACATGTACATAATGACTGAAAGTGAAAAGAGCTGAGTTAAAAATAGGAAGAAAGTGTTGATGAAAAATAAATATAATAAACTGAGCAAGAGTGACAAAATTACATTAAAAAATAGGGAAAGAACACTGGAAAAGAAACACCAGAAACACATATATAAAATCAACTGAGCATATCACAAAGGCGTGGGGGCAAGCTGGACATAAAAGAATAAGTGAAATTAAGAGTACAGGTGAATTTTTGTGAAAGTTAATACCGAGAGCTAGAGAAGAGGAACCTGAAAGCTGGAAATCTGACGGAATAGAATATTACAACGTTGACTTGGGGAAAAAATAAGCATGAAGGCTTTAAAAAATTACTTCAGCTAAGTAAATACATGACAAAACTCGATGCAATGAAAAATATGTTAAAAATGATGGGAAAATAGTAAACGAGACACAAATAGGATGGATGAGAGAACCGAATATATAATCTACACTGAAAGTATTATAAAGAAAAATGGGAGAAATTGAGAGAGAGAGAGAGAGAGAGAGAGAGAGAGAGAGAGAGAGAGAGAGAGAGATGAATGACAGAAATGTAAACAGTAAGAAGCCGAACAAGTGACAAAAAAAAGACAAAAATAATAAGAAATCCAAAAACTCTCTCTCTCTCTCTCTCTCTCTCTCTCTCTCTCTCTCTCTCTCTCTCTCACACTAAAACATTCATCACAGGCCCAGGCTAACCAAGGTCCCACGGCCGATAAGAAGAAACCCACCCAAAGTCCACCGGAAGAAAAAATAAAAAAAAAGGGCTCACTCGGTCGCCCACTCCTTCTCCTCCCGCATTTCCTCAGAGAAGCTGTTTACCCTCCTGTTCTTATCTCAGTCGACCCCCTTGGCTGGTTTGACTCCGGCCTACCTTACATGAACAATGTTATCTTTTGAGAAGAGACTAAAAAACTACGATACGCCCGATTTTCCGCCCCCCTGCCGTCTTAAGGTGCCTATATCTGTTCATTACTTATGCATTACATTAGTACACATCTTAATCTCGTTGGCATGAATATTTTTATATATATGACGTTGCCTCACTCCTGTACCTTTTTCTGGCTGTCATCAATCGTATTCACTCGACGTTTCGTTTTTATTACACTAAAACGCAGAAACTCGAACGCTCAAAAACATTCTTGATCCATTCACTACAATGA
Organism: Coenobita brevimanus; assembly: GCF_032717465.1. Classification (NCBI taxonomy): domain Eukaryota; kingdom Metazoa; phylum Arthropoda; class Malacostraca; order Decapoda; family Coenobitidae; genus Coenobita; species Coenobita brevimanus. The sequence goes on from NC_137063.1 coordinate 39,667,036, forward strand.
AATCTTTTAAAAATAAATTATTTGTGATCTTCAGATGATTTAATCTATGATTACGATAATCTTTTCGAATACGATTAGTTAAATATTGTCTTCAGGTAAGAGAATACCTTGACTGTATATATATATATGTGAATGTATGTATGAATAGAGAGAGAGAGAGAGAGAGAGAGAGAGAGAGAGAGAGAGAGAGAGAGGTGGGGGGAGTGGGGGGAGAGGATGGAATTGACTAAATGGATAAACTCGTATTCTAAGCTTTAAAAGAACAGATTAACTTTTCTTTTGCGTCTGCTAACATAATCCTGGCTGGGTCAACACATAATCCACAACGAACTACCAATCTCTCAATACCTCAGAATAAAAGATTACAAACCAACCCGATTAGTGGTGGTGGAGCTGGAAACGAGATGGACTTGGGTCTGTGTTGTTGCAGGCAGGGTCGATCCCGGTTATTGCAGGAACTTTGACGATTTAATTTCAATACCAAAGTGATATCGGGACCTCCGTTAAGATTCACCGACATGTCATAAAAACACCACCACTAACACCATAACACCAGATCCGATTGTGATATCCCTCGCATATCACACCGGAGAGGGCAGGTATTATGTGACCAAGGCCGCTATTCCCGTCGGTTAAAGGCAGCTCTAACACCTTTTCCTAAGCGATCTATTTTGCTTATTACCCCTTATTGCCTTATCTTGTATTATATAAATCTCTCTAAAATTGCCACACTCTGCATAAACAACGTACAATGGGATATTAACGAGCCTTATCCCAAAATAAATCGCTAGGGAAGAGGTGCTTGACAGTCTCCTTCCCTGATGAGAATAGACTCGAGTGTGAGGTGATTTGTGAGGGCTGCAAGGGATCAGGCCTCTGTTGGTGTGTCGTAGCTGCACTATACTCTCTCTCTCTCTCTCTCTCTCTCTCGCCGCTTTGCCAACGTGGTTAAGCATTCGAATATTAAACACTTTCGTTCCTTGAGAGAGAGAAAGAGAGAGAGAGAGAGAGAGAAACCAACGTCCACCGTCAATCACCCTCTCACCCCTGAAGCGACAATTCAGCATTTAAGGGGGTACATCTCCATATCACTGCAACCTGTGGAGTTCCCCTTGGCAATATTGCATCCATCCATTTTTTCACTCCCACTCCCACCAGTTGTTATGTCTCACTCAGTCTTCACCGCTTGGAAAAATGATGAAGAGACAGGTGTGGTGAGGGAGAGAGGTATGCTGGGGGAATGACGTGTGTGGTGCAGGAGGGACAGGTATGGTGATGGAGAGAAAGGTGTGATGAGGGAGAGAGGAATGGTGGGGGAATGACGTATGTGGTGCAGGAGAGATAGGTGTGGTGAGGGAGGGGCTGGTGTGGTGAGGGAGGGACAGATGTGGTGAGGGAGGGACTGGTGTGGAGGGGATGACAGGTGTGGTGAGGGAGGGACTAGTGTGGTGAGGGAGGGACAGGTGTGGTGAGGGAGGGAGAAGCTGGTGTCAAGAGGGAGGAAGGAGGAAGGGAGGGACTGGTAGGAGTGGGGATTATGGGAGGGATGGACAGGTGAAGAAAGAAAACTGCCTCACTCTCTCTTACTGAATATTGCAAAACTCTCTCGCTGAATATTCCCTAACTTTCTTGTTAAATATTGTCTTACTCTCTTACTGAATACTGCCTTACTCTCCTGCTTAATATTGTCTTACTCTCTGAATACAGCATTACCCTCTCGCTAAATACTGGCAGACACTCTCACTGAATATACCTTACTCTTTCGCCGAATATTGCCTCTCTCTCAATGAATCCTCGTATTGTTTCACTGAATACTGCCTCGCGTACTGAACACTCTCACGGAATAACATCTTTCTCTCTCACTAAATACTACCTCATCTGAATATTATCCCATTCTTGTTGTGTTGTCCTGGGAGCGTATTCACAAAGAAACATACCGTTATGATAATTCTCTCTCTCTCTCTCTCTCTCTCTCTCTCTCTCTCTCTCTCTCTCTCGTCATTATTTTTAGCAGAAGGACAAGGAACGGACAGTGAAGAAACTCCCCTGGTTCTTCTACCTGGGAAAAGAAAATGTTACGAGAGGAAACTAATCACAAGAGAGTTTGTGAATTCGGGCGAGAGCCATCTTCACTACAGTTCGTTCACCTTAACTTGGCAGGTATTTCAGTCATGCCGTAGCTTGTTTCCCGTAGCTCAGTGGCAGATCAAGACAATACTACGGCTCTACACCCCTTCTATGAAAAAAGCACTTGAGTGTCTAGCGCCATACTGTAGTGTTGATCTCTTGCTGCAGCTCAGCATTCAAGATAGGGATATGTTAATTTTAGGCTAAGTTCAAGTGGACAGAGTACAGTTTGTCGGAAGGTGTGTGTGTGTGTGTGTGTGTGTGTGTGTGTGAAAATGAAGGGAAAGTGATACGTCGGAAGTCTGACGAAAAAAAAAAAAGTACATAATGAGAAAGAATGATGAAAATGGAACAAGAAAACTGGGAGAGTAAAAGTGAATGATCAAAATAAAAAGAAAAGGAAAGAAAAATAATTAAAATACGTGTAATGTTGTCCAATCTATGCATCCAATACGTCTGCTGAAGAGATGAAAATACGATAAAAATATACAGCAAAAGTGGTGCAACTCACAAGACAGATGATGAACTGATAACGATGGAATAATAAAAAAAAAATTGGATTGACAAGCGGGCAATAGTTGAAAAGCTAAAAGAAAAAAGTAACATAAATTGTGTGTGTGTGTGTGTGTGTGTGTGTGTGTGTGTGTGTGTGTGTGTGTGTGTGTGTGTGTGTGTGTGTGTGTGTGTGTGTCTCCCCCTCATAAACACGCAAAATTCAAGTTCTTTTCCCTTTATCTTTACTTTCCATACAGACAATCAGCAATGCAATTCACCAACAATACCCAATTAAAAGAAAACAATAAAACAAACCAACTAAATTGGTGGAACAAGAAATAGGCGCTGAATCCCCACTCATCGCGTTCGAAAAAATGGGCTCACATTTTAATTTGACGAGCAATCAATTATTCAAAGGCAATAACCTGGCACCTCCAACAACTGTAAGTCTCGTCAACCTCCTCAATCCCATGACAGGCCTTTTTTTAAATCATAATTTTGCGCTTGCTATTTCTAGATGATTTTATTCAGTGTGGGAGGACGCCCCTGTAGTGAGAGAGATAAGTCTTCAGATGGAAAAGTTGGTCCTAAGCTGAGGAAAATCGTCTGTGAACAGCAAGAACAATGTGTAAATCTACGTCATCTGACTGAATAGGTTAAGGTGAGCTTCATCTGCCAATCTAATTCTTTCGCGAAGACAGGTGTCCCATAAGCTGAATAAAATTATCTGGAGACAGCCAGAGAATAATACGCCTTGGTGCTCAGAGGTTTACTGGTGACAGTTTCCAATCCAATCTCCACAAGAGGTGTCCCTTTTGCTCAATAAAGTCGCCTAGGGATAGTGAGGTTGTTTTTTAAGGATATTACGGATTATAATGGTTGTTTTAAAGGATGTTCATCATGTACTAGTCGTCAGAGGTTTCCCTTACCTGGCTGTACCCAGAAAAAAAAAATCTAAATCCTGTGGTAAGCCTCTTGAATGGAAAGTACTGCGGATTCTAACGTTTTCATTTCTATTTAATTAATTCTATTGCATGTTTTAAGAGTTTGTAGGAATCAAAAACATGTTCTTAAAAACAATTTTGCTGTTGTCAACACGCCCTGCTGCATGAAGTTTCCTAATTTCAAGAACCAGGGTGGGCAAGCAGCCTTGACGCTGCGAAAAGTACCACCATCAGTTGGCGCAAAATGAAAATAACACAGCTGAGCGTTCAGGAACGGACCAAGTAACCTATGCAGAATCATATACTCGAGAAAAAAATAATAATTATCCCTAAAATCCCAATTCTCACTTTTAACAGACCAAATTAACCTAGTTAACCTCGAGTCCGATGAAGAATTTCAATTTCAATTTTACTACCAATAAAAATCGCACATTTATAGTAATGAAGGAGTTAATGAAGGCTATATGTAATTCCTCTAATCCGGTCTGCATATATGGGGAATAATATCGTCTGAAGGTAGAAGAAAAAAAATAAATACTGGTACGTCATAAGTTACATGGTGCTAAGAACACCGTGATGACGACTACTCCTAAATTCACTCTGCATAATAATAATAATAATAATAATAATAATAATAATAATAACAATAACAATAATAAAACCAGTTACCCATATATGTACACTAAATTGTGGAGTCAAAATATGGAAACTTAACAATAACAATTTATGTCATCGATTGCCTTTGTGGTTATACAAATTGATGTTTTGCCTAAAACCTTCATATGAACACAACGTGGATATTTGCACAATTTTAACTGGCTCACCATATGCTTAACTGTAACCATAATCCTTTCAGACAATGAGAGTGGCCACAGCTATATTTCTGTAAAGGTACAGCTTTACAGCTTTTGTGGTTTTCACTGAAACGTGTTACAAAGAAAACACTCAATTCGGTACTTTCCACTAAGGTAAATGACAAAACATTCAGCCATAATTCTCGGCAATTTTTTTAAATCATACAATTTTCACCCAAATAGCAGCATCTCAATTAGATCCGGAGATATCTTAATTTCAAATATGCAATTTTTGCAACAAAAATGAATGTGACTTTCAAAAATAGGTCGTCATTTATATCTGCCACAAGCACTTGGGTTACCACTACGGTATCTTGCTGTAAAATATCATCAAGATCTATGAGGAAAAAAAAAGTGCATAGGAAAATCATAATAATACTAACCAAAACAATACGCTTCGACGTATATATGGCGAAGCTTAATGTCGTGTCCGAGGGTGACTTTCCGTGGATGTGGGTAACAAAATTGGTCTTCATGAATAAGTAACCGGACCGCACGGCAGGGCTCAACACAGAGTTAACACCAATGGAAACGAAGATCACATCAATAACACACTGCCAATCTATCACAAATATACATGGCCGGCACTGAATAATCTGTGTGTGTGTGTGTGTGTGTGTGTGTGATGCGCTCGGTGGTATACACACGATCAGTAACAAATACACGATTAAGCATACTTTAGGTAGCAAGTAATTCAGTACACACACACACACACACACACACACACACACACACACACACACACACACACACACACACACACACACACACACAGTCAGTCAGTCCCAAATGCACGACAGCATATGCATAAATTAAAACAGGTAAATACTCACAAATAAACAAGCACAATGCATATATACATACCGCAACGCCAAACATACGTTCAGCCATGATATACACATAAATACAGGCCTTTGATCACACACTAAAAATGCGAACGTATACGAAAACATACATACCACATAAAGCAGGACATCTGGCTGCACGACACACACACACACACACACACACACACACACACACATACACACATACACACAAACACACACACACACAAATCATGCAAAGGTTGTCACAGTTCCACACATTTATACATACACCAACGCTGGCTAAACCTGGATACGTCCAATGCCAACTGAAGTATGCACACAGAGAAACATGACGGGTTGGCAGGAGGACGCTTTTTAAAGGCTGTCTATAAGGATTACATTTAGAAGCATTATGTTATGCCCTAAGTTTAATTTTCCTTTCCATGAACCCTCTGTCTCTTCTTATGCCTGTTTGTCTGTTCATCAGTATCTATATCAATCTATCTATCTACTTAACAATCGATCTATCATCCATCTACCTGTCTCTGTTTGCCTACCTACCTGTCTATTTACCTGTCTGTATGTCTACTGTCAAGATCACTAAATGTTTCCAACAGTCAGGGTACAATACCTATTAGCATTATGAAACATACACTCTCAAAATAATTAAAATACTTACATATGAAGCACCCTCCACGTCTGTATCTCTGTGTATCCACCATCGACTGCAACAGATGACTAAACATTACCAATAAACGGTCAGGGTATAAAATGATGAAATATACCCCAACACACACACACACACACACACACACACACACACACACACACACACACACACAAAATCATGTCTTGTTTACTGATACCGAAAGCGTCAGTAATTGTTCATATATTCGGTAGTATTCTCTACTCCCCCCCCCCAAAAAAAAAGTGGACATTTCACACGTCTATCCAGTCTTTTCCTTCGAAGCCAATATTCACCTTCCCATCTTGCCTTCTTCCCTTTGGGCCGTGTACTCCATCAAGCTCTCCAGTTACGTCTTGTCTCCCCCTCCCTTACACATCTTCCCTTCAGGCTGTCTACTTCCCTTGCAGTCTACCATCTTCTCTCCCTCTGTCCCCCTCAGGCTAACAGACTGCGTATCTTCCTCTATCTATTTTTCTCAACCTGCTTACATTTACACTTACTTCAGGTTTCATTTCCTCTCCTCTCACTCCTTTTCCTCTCCTTCCTCCTACTCATCTTCCACTCGCTCCTGTTATTTATTTTTTCATTATCATACCTACTCTCAATTCTCCTAATCACTGTCTTCTTGTCGCTGCCTGTCCACTCCTCGTCTACCAACAAATCTTTCTCTCCTTTCTCCTCCAAATCTTCCTATTTCCTTCACATCATCTTTTCCAGTCTTCTAACCTCTCCCTCCTATTTCTAACTTGCTTTTCTCCCTGTCTTCAAATGTCCTTCTATCACGTGTCGTTTTATCTACATTTGCTCCAATTTGCTTCTCCCTCCCCCTCCCTTTCTGCTAACCTCTCCCTCCTTAACCACAATTGCTCCTCCCTTCACCCTCACCACAACAGTCCCTCCCTCTCCATCTAAAAACAAGTGTGTGTGTGTGTGTGTGTGTGTGTGTGTGTGTGTGTGTGTGTGTGTGTGTGTGTGTGTGTGTGTGTGTGTGTGTGTGTGTGTGTGTGTGTGTGTGTGTGTGTGATTCGCGCCATGTGATTTTCTAGCGCATCAAAAGAATTTATTCTCTCCTCATCTCTCCCAATTTATCCCACTTAGTCTCTCTCTCTCTCTCTCTCTCTCTCTCTCTCTCTCTCTCTCTCTCTTTTTCTCTCTCTCACCATAAGTATCCCTCCCTCCCTGCCTATCTTGTCCAAAAACCGTGTGTGTGTGTGTGTGTGTGTGTGTGTGTGTGTGTGTGTGTGTGTGTGTGTGTTTTTTTTTTTTCGCACCCCAATGATTTTCCAGCGCGAAACATCAAAAGAATTTATCCCAGCCGGGCGAGTCGACCCTAAGCCACCGGGGTATTGGCAAGCTTAGCCTAATCTATCCCAGCTCTTGATTGGTCGCGGGTGTGCGCCTTAATCCCGGCTTTGACAAAACGTAAGCTAGGGGGAACGGCCGCCATGATGAAAAAGAAAAAAAAAACGCGAAAAGCACAAGTTAGTTTTTCGGGCGTGTCGGCGTTGAAGTGCGGAATAAATGCACGTACAGGACCCAACATATTACCTTTAGTGTCCTCGACGAAGAAGAAAAAAAAAATGCAAAAACAATTTTTCGCTTTTTTCCCCTTTCAAGTTGACGGCGTGTTGGTTTTGTTATAATATTCAGTGACACATCATCATCATCACCATCATCATTCTTTTTATCACCATTATTCTACCCTTATATCAGCTACTATAGAAGGGGTGGGGGAGGGTGGACAGGATCCATAAACAGGAGAAAATCTGAGTGTCCAACAACAATGGAACACACTTCATTTATTCATCCCTCAAGCATTGAAAATTCTCAGTGTGAGGCACAATATAATTTTTTTTAAAGAGCAAAAGAGGCCGTGAACATCTGCCAGAACTGCAGAGCGGGGCTGACGCAACCATGAATAATGCAGTAGCGTATTTGTCACTAAGAATATGCACGGAACATGAATTTCTGGCGTCATATTACCTATGGGATATTCCAGCAAGTATTTATTTTCTATGGGACTTGAAACTTAAACAATCGGATGAGACTTGAGAAGAATAAGTATATACTTTTGAGAATCATATTTTCGCACAACTGTATCATGGAAAATTTGTAGTGTGATCAAACTTTTAAACATAAGAGAATTCAGGGGACAAAAAAAGTCAAGATAGTTTTTTAACATACGATCATTAAATCATATCTAACAAACTGCTTCTCAATACTCACATATCCCTACTAGAACACTGTACACCTTCATCTTACACACAATTTATCCCAATTACGATTACTGGAGGCGTTTTGTCTGCGGCCACCCTTTGCGGGATTAGGGCGTCGGGCTATAGATAGATAGATAGATAGACGATTATACCCATCACGTTGAGGATAAATTGACCTGCAAAAACTTACATTCAAATTTAGCATAATATAATCGAAGTCCTACACATACTTATGCCAATGTGCGATTCTTCATGTTCGTACATCCTTTTTATATCTATTATTTATCTATCTACTGTTCAATGGCTTATACTGTATTAAACGGTCTTTATGCCAGGACAGACAGTCAGGCGCTTCTGTCCCTATTCAGTAACGTCTCCTTTTCCCACGACCCCTCCCCCTCCCCCCTCCATCTCTCCTTTACATGGTCTCCTACTTCAGCTTAACGAATATCTTACATATAAACACATATAAACATCAAACTCTTCAATACACCTCATCCACACACACACACACACACACACACACACACACATTCTTCATCATCAAAACCTCACAATTACCTCACTGTAACTGCAATAACCAGACATATGCACAGAACATGCGGCAACAAAATGATTCACACAGGCTACCACATCTTAACATCCTTTTTGGAAAATTATACTGAAGTAAAACTGAATACAAACTTCTTACCAGTAGATGGCATTTCAGTAACATTAATGCTACACAAGTATTCTACCCTAAATGTAACGCTATACTGATATTTTTGGAACATCAAAGCACTACCTGGACACCATCAACACAATACTTAATGTTAAAGTGAATGTTACTTAAAATGGTTCTCAAATATTACGAATATCAAACAAATGTACCTCTTGAATAGTAAGAGTACACGCAAATACTGTCATAATACCAAACTTACACAATTACCTCATTTTAACTTCAAATATCTCATACTTACGTCATCCCTTTCCCTAACTTCACATACCTAACTTTGACTATCATATTCTCCACTCTAAACTCCTCACACCTCTTTTTAACTTCCCATACCCGACAGTAAACTTCACCTATAACACGCTAACTTCATAATTATCTCAACCTAACTTCACACTTCACTAACTTCACATACCTTACTGTTAAATTATACTTTACCATCGTATTCTCCCAGCTCCACATACCTCACTCGAATCTCACTCAACTAATACCACACACTCGGTCTACACACTTCATTCTAGGGCACCCTAAATTCACATACTTCATTCTAACTTTCATTCTAACTCGACACATACTTCTCCCTAACTGCAAGAACCTGGCATGAGATCATGAACCTAGATCACTCGATGGCAGGGAATATCACCCCTACCTAACTCTCACTTTAATTATACACACTTCGTTCATACTACATAACTCATCCTAACTTTAACACACTACAATCTAACTTCACACTACATAACTCATCCTAACTTTAACACACTACAATTTAACTTCACACGTACTTCTCCCTAACCGCAAAAGCCAGACAACAGCACATGAACCTTAAGAAAGAGTCTCAACCCACCCCTTCCTCTTTCTCTCTCCCCCTCCCCACTCCCTTCCCTCTCCCTCCCACCGCTTCCCCTTCTCCCTACCCCATTCCATCCCCTCTCCTCCCCGTCTCCCAAAACATAATCCGACTTCAAGAATCTTTGCCCAGAGTTCATTATTTAGAGTGGGGCAGCAGCGTCCATCCCTGTGCTTTTGTCTCCAAGGCTTTTAATACCGGGTTGTCAATACTCCAAATCTGCACAAAGACAGGCACAAGAAGACAACGCCAGAATCGCAGGGAAGGGAGGAAGGGAGGGGAAAAAAAAAAAAGTAAAGTCAATGGTTGGTTTGGGTTTATTAATAGGGTATACTGGGGTGGAATTAGGATTTTAATAGTGTACTCTGAACAGTCTAATTGGTCTGAGGCAGTTTACTCTTCACCGTAAAATGATGCTTCTCTTAACAACTCAACCATTCATATCCTTCTACTCTTCCTCATCACGCTCTTTTCGCTTTACTGTATCCTCTACTTCCTCAACTTTCTTCTACAGCCTTATTTTCCCCTTTACGTTGCAAGTTGCCTATTTCCACCATGGTAACATTTCACTCTATACTATTTTTTCCAGTCGTTCTCTCCTTAAATAGGTCCAGGTTTCTTTGTGAAAGGCTTTTAATACCGGCTTATCAATACTTCAATTCCGCACAAAGGCAAGCACAGGACAATGTCACAATCGGGGGAATGGAGATAAGAAAGAAATTATGTCAAATGACTGGTTAGGTACGAGAGAGTATGGATGATGAGGTGGCTTGATAAATAGGGTGTATCACAGAAGACTTGGTTTTTAATTCTGAATAGTGTCATGGATAGGAAAGTTTATTTTTTATTCCACATTTAATGCGTTTTACCAACCCTTGTCGTTACGTCTCTTTATTTTCTTCCTCAAACATTTTTTTTTTTTCACTATCAGTCCCTCTCTTCCTACGATGCTCATTCAATTACTGTTTTTCCTTCCGCCCAAGCTAGGTCTACACACCTACACACCCTTCCTTGCGCCCTGCTGCGGCATGGAGATGTCTACCGCAAGGGAACGCTGGTTCATTGCAAGGGACGGCCCTACAGAGGAAGGTTGCTCCGATGGGTTTGCTCGGCCACAAAGACCAAGGTTACTCAACAACAACTATCCAACCTTTTCAAAATGTAATATATATCCTTTCCTATCATTCTCCCTGTCTTCAGTATCCTTTTTCAACGCTCTTAAAAAGTGGGCTGCCAGTACTTCAGCTCTACAATATGAAAAACAGAAAAGGACAACGCCAAAATCGGAAGGAAGAAGGCATGCAAAAAAAAAAAACAAGTCCAGTAGCTATGTCAGTGAATGGTACCCGAGAAGGGATGGGGCTTATTTAAACTGGCCATATATGGAGAGTATTATTATTTTTTTTACTATTCTGAACTCTAATTTGTCAGATGCAGTTAATTTTCATCCTCACAAAACTGCTTATCTTGAAAACCCAAGTATTAACCTTTTCAATTCGATGACGTAATTCTATATTGCATTCTTGCTACCACCAGACAATCGTACTCAAATTGACAAAAACAATATTAGTAAAGGGGTTAACGAAGGCCATTGATAACTACTCTATTTTGAAAAGTCCATCGTAAGCAGAATAAAATTGTCAGCAAATCCATGAATAAAATACAAAATGTCATTGGACTGAAGAGGTTATCGTCATTCTACTATTTCCCATTTAGCGGTCCTCACACGGTCAATATTTACTGACAATATTCAAATACTGACAATAACGCTGACCGTGCGAGGATGAGGCTGACGATATTGACAATACAAAATACTGGTGGCAGCTCGACTGATGATTTTCAAAATAATTCTGATATTGCTCAATATTTACTGACGGTGTGAGGTTACCGTGGTCAGCAGAAATTCAAAAGGCAAACGGTGGTCATGATCTGCGAGTGTGATGCATGCACACACACACACACACACACACACACACACACACACACACACACACACACACACACACAGGATGTTGGGACTCTCATCAGTAACCCTCTCACGGTAGGCACAACCCGAGTTTTCATCAAGCCGACGCCAGATGATTCTGCTCAGCTTAGAGTGAGCCACAAAAGCCCAAGTGTTGAGATGAATGAGGAATTTAAACAAACAGTGAGCTGACATATTTACTATCAAAGACTGGCACAGAGGAGTGATATCATCATCATCATCATCATCATCATCTTCATCATCATCATCGCTTTAGCCCCACTGTCACTAGCATGATGAGTACGGTAGGATCCAGAAACAGGAAAAGAAAAAAAAAAGAAAGCCACAGAAGTATGAGAACTATTATTTGTGTGCCAAGCAAAAACGGGCCAGATCTCCAGAAATTTACAAAAGTGACAACTCCATCAGTCTTAACCCTTAGTTGGTGGCAAGTCTCTCCTATGCTGAATAAAATCTTCTGGTGGCAGCAAGAATTGAGCAGTTATTGTCAGCAAGTTTCAAGTGAATGGAGGATCACCCAAGGAAGGAATTTAGAAACGGAGGCAAAACTACTACAAATTCTAATACACATAATATTAACCTAAAACTATACAGTATTTATCACCTACTGACCGCACACATCCGTACATATTCTTTCATTAACTGGGGAAGTCTCTTATATTTCAGTTTCCTCTCAGCTTCTTCAGCCAACTCTCCTATATTTCAAAGCACCAAACACAACACAATATATTCCAAGCAGATCACATAAACATTCATTCCAACACAGGGCACGTAAACACACAGTAGTCCCGTCCATCTTGTAACATGACATTACGCCTTAGTAATGTAATTCATCTTAACCTTAAATATGCACAGACACTCACAACACAGGACATTCAAGCACATACACATTCATCACAAAGAGAGGGCGCACACACACACACACACACACACACACACACACACACACACACACACACACACACACACACACACACTCGATCTATAAGATAGTGTTCCATCACACACACACACACACACACACACTCGATCTATAAGATAGTGTTCCATCACACACACACACACACACACACACACACTTAACCAATATATCTGTTGAAGCACAAGTTGCCTATCCTATCCAGTACACACACACAATAACACACCTCATCGCACCTTCCACCCGTTCTATTAGTTTCTACATTGCAATGACGACTTTAATGCTATACTCTCTACACGATTTAATCTGCTTAGGAGAGACTTATCGAACTAGAATGATGAGTCACTGCTTCCATTAACTCATTAATTACGGTGCACGTCTAAGCTGTGGAAAATATCGTCTGGTAACAGCAACAACATTAACAGAAACGAAGGTGAACCCAGTGGACTGCAGGTTGAAGTTGCCCTCTCCTGCACACTACGTTCCAAAATTGAGGGGATAAGGAAGGAGTTCAGGGACATTTGTATAACAGAGCATCTCCACCGCCCAGATATATCGGTGCCACCACATGAAGGCGTCCACCTCCAGCACAAGCACATATGGTGAGAGGATTTAGCACCTTCTCTGCTCCACCTCATTCACTTCGTCCAACAGTCTAATACATACTAAGTAAATCTCACACTCAGTATTACACTCTTGCAAACTGAAAAGCAAAATCATTCATTTCGCTGCTATGGAACGCTTGGGTAACTCTGACACTTTTATTCCAAGATGAAAAAAATCCCGCTAGTGTGGAAAACTCTCTCTCTCTCTCTTTCACACACACACACACACACACACACACACACACACACACACACACACACATACGTCTCAGCCCACCCAATCACACTCCTCCCATCCTCATATCCCTAAAGCATCCTCACACACATCCTTGCATGTTTTCCGGCATTCTCAGACCCTTTCATTTTAACGCACTCCATCACACACTCAGACAAGGCCATAACCCACCCTAAACATTGCTCCCTAACCCATCTCGTAGACCCCACCCCTATCCAAAGCACCCTCACTCACCCAGGGCACCCTAAGCAACCCAAGCGGTCTCTAACACCCTTCATAAACCCTATCTCAATCCAAACGCATCCTAACGGCCCGACGCATCTTAACGCACCTCAACGCACCCTAACCCACCCCAACGTACCCTAACCCACTCCAACGCACCCTAACCCACCCCAACGCACCCTAACCCACCCCGAGGCACCCTAACCCACCCCGAGGCACCCTAACCCACCCCGACGCACCCTAACCCACCCCGACGCACCCTAACCCACCCCAACGTACCCTAACCCACCCCAGCGCACCCTAACCCACCCCAACGCACCTCACAGCCCAGTGGAAGGCAGCCTCTCTCCTGCACGTGGCCTCATCTGCATGATATCTCCGGCGGGAGCATTTTGGAGGCGGGTAATCGTCCCGGTGGGGGGATACCGGGGGATGGGATGGGATTACACACCGGTGACAAGGCTACTACTAGGGCAGGATGGAGGGGGGACGCGAGTGAGATGGAGAGAAAGAGGGAGGGAGGAAGGGAGGGTAGATGGCTAGGGAAGGGAAGGGAAGGGAAGGGAAGGGAAGGGAAGAGAAGAGAGGAGAGGAGAGGAGAGGAGAAGAGAAGAGAAGAGAAGAGAGAGAGAGAGAGAGAGAGAGAGAGAGAGAGAGAGAGAGAGAGAGAGAGAGCTACAGTATGTGAAGTGATGAGGGATGGCAGTATGACATGAAGGAGGGGAAAGTGGGAGACATGAGGGTTGAATAAAGGAAGACTGAGAAAGTTGAAGGGAAGTCAGTCAGGTGAGGGGAAAGGAAGGGGATGAAAGGATGGGGTGCGAATGGGGGTGAGGAAGGGCAAGAGAGGAAAGGAACCCAAGAAGGAGTGGGTGAAAGGAAAAGGCTGAGACAGACGAAAGAAAAGGGTTGAAACAGTAGGTGGCGAAGTGAGGGGAAAGGAGAGAGGGGCATAGCGACCAAAGGAGGAGTGAGCCAAGAAAGAAATGAAATGAGGGGAAGAGGACTAGAAGGATGGTGAGAGGAGGGGAAGCAGTCAGAAGGTGGAAAAGGGGAGAACGGGAGCGAAGAGGGTCTACGTGAGGAGAGTGGAAGGGGAATAGGGCCAGCGGGGAGAGGAGCTGCTGGTCGAGGGGAAAAGGTATTAGGTAGAAGTGGATCAGAGTAACAGACCGAGGGGTGACAAAGGCATCATACATAACTCAGGGGAAGCGGGTAAAGAGAGGGAAGGGAGAGGGGGAAAGAAGGAAAATGGGGAAGTGGAGAGGGAAAGGAGGAAGGGGGAAGAAAGAATGATGGGGATGAAAGAGGGAGGGGGAAGGGGAGATGGGAAGAGGAGGGGAGAAAGGTAGTGAATGGAAAAGTGGAGGAAAATGAATGAGTCAGGGGAGCTGGCTGAGAAAAAGAGATGGATGAGGGTGAGAAGGGAAGGGCTAGACCAAGATGGGATAGTGGAGAAATGACCGAAGGGAACACGGTGAAGGGAATGGCTGGGAATGGAAATGAAGAACCTGCCGAGACGGTTGGAGAGACGGTAGAAGACCACGAAGGGGAGAAAGACTGGGAGGTGGGGCCGAGGGCGGTGGTTGAGGACCAGCCGAGGGGAAATAAGTGGCAGGCAAGAGGCACAGAGGGACAGGGAGGAGAGAGAGAGAATGCGGATGGAGAGACGACAAGAGGGGATGTGAGTGGAGAGAACGGGGAAAGAGGGAGGATGTGGATGAAGGTATGGGGAGAGGGGAAGAGATGAGTAAAGGCAAATGGGTGGGTGGGAGGGGGGCAGTGGCCGTGACAGAGTGGTAGAAAGGTGGCCTGCAGTCCAAATGGACCCAGGTTCGAATCCCACCTGGGACAGGGAAGAGTTCAAGAATTTAAATTTCGTTGCAGACTTTACTGATCTACCATAAAACCCGCCGACATGTCGTCAAAACACTCTCGCTAATACCAACAGGCCAACACTGTATGAGACAGGCCTAGCATGTATTCAGTATGGATGGGGCGGATGTCAGCGCCGACGTCGTGACGGAAGGATTACTAGGCCAAAGGGAGCAGGCTGTCAAGCAAATGCCAAGAAGTTGGACACATTAAAAAAAGAAAAGAAAAAAAAAAAAAGAAAAATGGGAGGGTGAAATGAAGGCGAAGCCTAGAGGGGAAAGGGATGCTGGAGAATACGATAAAGGAGAAATGGAAGAAGGAAAGTTGCCTAGGGGGAAGGAGGGAAGAAGTGAAGGGGGAGAGAAGGGGATGAGGGAGAAATGAGAGGGAAGTGACCGACAAAGAGGGGGGGGGGGAAAGAGGTAGGCCAACCCCTTTAATCCAAGGTCTTCAGAAAAAAAAACTCACAGCGAAGGGGTTAATAAAGACTACATCAAATTCTTCCATTTTAAAAAGGCCTCTCCTAAACAAAATTAAATCGTCCAGAGCGAGAAAGAATACAATTAAACTGACCTCCTGGGGCTGGAGAGGTCAATGAACGCCCAGAGCGACACGTGTAAGGACGCGAGGTGGAAGGAAAAAGCATTTAAAAGTGATAGATTATTGTCAAACATAGCATGGATGAAGTAGGTGGGAGTTGGGAAGGGGAAAATGAAACTGATGAGGGAAGAGAATGAGGGGATTAAGAGGGAGTGGTCAAGACGAAGTGTTAGAGGGAGATGTGGGAGGTGAAGAAGAGGAAAAGTGGCAGAGAAGAGGTGGAGAAGTAACAGTTAAGAGGAGAGGTGAGAAGGAAAGAGGAGAAGAGCTGGAGGACTACAGACGAGGGGGAAGGAGAGGCGAGATGAGGTGGGATGAACGAGGAAGGATTGTTTAGAGGATATGGGAGACAGAGGAAGAGGGAAAAGGAGAGGTTGGAGGAGGAGACGGAAGAAGCGAGTGGGGGAGGTGAGACGTGGTAAAAGACAGGTGACAGAGAGATGAACCGTGAAAGTGGATGAAGGTGAAGTGGGACATGAAGGAGAGGTGAAAAGTGTCAAACAAAAGAAGGGAAGTAAGAGTGGGAAGAATACATGTCAGAGGGAGAGAGAGAAAAAAGTTAAAATGAGGAGGATGAAAAGTGAGAGGAAAGAAGAAGAGAAGACTGAAGGAAGGGTGGGGAGAGGGGGGAAGAGGGGAGAAGGGAGGAGGACGGGCGGAGAGAGGTAAGAGTGTGGGGAAAAGTGTTAGAGAGGAGAGGAGAGAGGAGAGGAGAGGAGAGGAGAGGATAGGAGAGGAGAGGAGAGGAGGGGAGGGGAGGGGAGGGGAGGGGAGGGCAGGGCAGGGCAGGGGAGGGCAGGGGAGGGCAGGGGAGAGGAAAGGAAAGGAGCAGGAGGGGAGGGGAGAGGCGAGGGTGTGAGGAAAAGTGTCTGAGGGGAGGGGAGGGGAGGGGAAGGGAAAAAGGCGAGGCAGGGAGGGAAAAACAGTGTTAAATATTCTAGTCCCGGTCTCCTGCGCGTACGATTTAGGGGAAGTGGAGAGAATTTGTTTCGACGTGATATGGGAGAGAAGATAGGAGTGCCAGTGAGAAGAGAAAAAGAGCGAGGAGAGAAAAACACTAAAGAGAGAAAAAGTGCCAGTGGTATGAGAAAAAGTGAGATGAAAAAAAAAAAAAAACTAAGAAAAACCATGCCAATGAAGTTAAAAAAAAAAAAAAAAAAATCGAGGAGAAAATGTGCACCTAATGGAGGAAGAAAATGGTGCCAGTGAGAAGATAAAAAGCTACTGAAAAACTGAAGTACCGATGCCATAATCCCGTATGAGGTGGCCGTTTGTCTGCGTTAGTTGTTTTACCGGGAGGGGCACTAACCCTCCACCAACCCTCTAGCTGAAACGTAGGGAACACGTATGGGTTGGTTATATGGTTAATGCCCAGCGTTGTAAATCGTTTCCTGGCTTACAGGAAACCATCAGGCTTCCCACTAAGCCACCCGAAAAGGACAGAAGAGTAATAAAAAGTGACAGGAAAGACGGGAAGAGTAGGAAGAGAACAGGGTAGACACAGAAAGAGAATGACAAAGGTGAAGGAAGAAGTAGGCGGCACTACATCAAGAGGGCGGATGATGGTCACCACCACCAGCAACCTAAATGTGGTACTTTTGAGAACTGAAAAATGTACAACTGAGGAGATAAACAATGCTAATGAAAAAAAAAAAAATGTCACTAAGGAGAGAGAGAGAGAGAGAGAGAGAGAAAAAGCTCAACGAGAGAGAGAGAGAGAAAAAAAAACAAAGCTCAACGTGCCAAGGAAAATCATGTAATATCAGCTGCAGCTACAAAACCAAGCAATAAAATAAATATATAAAATAAATAAATAAGCTAATGGGTCTCAAATTACCGCGAACACTAATAATAAATATAATGAAGGAAGTCATGGCTTTCGACTAAACTGATAAAAAAAAAATGATATTAAGTTACATGTAGCCTGCAGTATGCTTATTTCATTTTCAGGCAAAGTTTTTAAAAATCCCAGTAATACGCTTTTTCTATCATATTCCTGTTAATGCGGAAAATGTTTTAGTACGATTTCTCTTGGGCTTAAACAGAAAAAAAATAAACAAATATGCTTTTTCTATTCACAGTCAGCAAAAGACCTACTAATATGTCAACGAATTTTCAGACATATGATTATTTCTCACATAAAATGAAAACTGAACACACACACAGCCTTGTTTTCCAGTTCATTTCGTCAGTTACAAAATTTATGTTCGGTAAATCCAGAACGTTGCTTTCCGCCTAATCTCCAGGGGTTTAACAATTGTACAACAGTGTGTGTCTAGTTGGTTTTGTTGCGGTTTTTACTTCAGGAGGGCCAGTATACTCACACCCAGTGATAGTAGTTGTGGTGGTGGTGGTGGTGGTGATAGTAGTAGTAGTATGAGGAGGAGGAGGAGGCAGCAGTAGCAGTTATAGTAGCAATATTAGCAGTAGTATAAGTGGCACAACAGAAGCAGCAAAGCAGTAATAGCAGTAGTAGTAACAGAAGCAGCAGTATTAGAAGCAACACTAGTACAAGAAAGAGTAGTAGCAAAATTTACACATCTACCAATATTTATAGAACAGCTTTATGACTTAGGAGGGCTGGGCTTCACTTACATACTCTCTGCCGTAAAGAATGTTGCTGATAATAACTTCGTCTTAACACTTATATACACAAATTACAGTACCATATGTTCAGTACCATTAGTATTTACAACCAGCAAAATCACAACACCCACTAAAAGCAAGATTTATATTTCTTTCATGATTTATTTCAGAACATTAGCCACTTCTGTAACGCCCTTTTCTTCATGTTTTTTTTTATTTTTTCTTTTGTTTTTTCAAGGATTTTTTTCCCCTGTTGTCTGGCTTTCTCTCTCGCTCGATATTCTTTTTGCTTGTTCTTATTGTTTTATTCCTCGGCTCGATATTTCTTGCTCATATTGTTCCACTTCCTGCAACGCTTTGTGTGTCTGCTCCTCACACTCGATGACTCTCTCTCTCTCTCTCTTTACTTCTTTGAATTTCTTGTCACATTTCCTTTCTGGTTTTCATTTTCTTTGGTTGTCTCTTATAAATTGTATTATATTATCCTCTATTTCTTTCTTTCCCTATCGTAAGTTACCCAAGCGTCTATCACCACCACCACCACCATCATCATATTATCATAACTATTCTTATTATTATTATCTTCTCAGGTATATGGAAAAGGCCATCTTACCTAATATTACAGTATTGGCTACAAGTGCAGTTAGCCAGCACTTACTTTTTTTTTCGTCCACTTGTTACATTTCTTTTACGTAAATTACAGTAACATTGTAATCACCTAGTGAAAAAGTTTTCCCACCCCCCTTTTCTCAAGACCTTAAAAACAGTAAGGGCTGTACTTAATTTCTCTCTCTCTCTCTCTCTCTCTCTCTCTCACTTCTTTTTCTCTGCACCACATCTTTTGCAATAAAATTCCTTCATGCATCCAGTAACATAAATGGCAAACAGCACAGCATTCCATGGTTTTCCAAAAAAAAAAAAAAGAATAAATAAATAAATAAATATAACCACTCGAGCAAAATTCATCAGCAACGCATCAAGTGATTATACTAGCTATCATCAGTTGGGCTTCAGGCATTTTAATTAACGCACATCCAGTCCTAATTAATCCGTCCATCTAATAAGCTGTGTAATTATGGTACTCATCACGGCATGTGGCGCACAATGGCAAGTGCTTGATTAAGATCCTTGACATTTTAATTAATTAGCAGGGCATGCCGGCGTATAAATTAAAATCCTACAATTGTCTGGATGATCACAAATTACGACGAAAATTTCTAGCAAAGTTAACCCATTTCCAGAGGCGTTTTCTCCAATGAATAATGTATGACAGAAAATGGACGTCTTAATCATCGGGTAAGCTTCTTCAAATATGTACATTAACTAAGTCGCCGTCATTTCAGGCACATTAAGCAGGTATACATTCCTAACAAGCAGCTGTCTGGTTGCCATGGTTGAAAGCAAGGTAATTATTTAGCTGGCTAGTCTATTGCACAAGACCAAAAACAATCACCCCCCCAAGTAAGGTTATTATAATTACAGCTGTCACTGTTCTGCTTGGCTTTGTTAGGTTAGGTTACAGGGTTAGATATCCGTAACACTCATAAATAAGGCTGTGTAACTAAATTCAACAACTACCTAAAAGAACTGAGTGTGTATGACAAAGAAGGAAAGCCAAACTACCATTTAATCTTTCATGCGCTTCAGCACGATAACATCAATCGTACATCCTGCTACACCCAGACGATTTCATTTTTAACTCGCCAGCATCTTTCCTTATATTAACCTTTCCTCTACGACTCTAGATTATATTCTTTCTTGCACCAGGTGTTTTATTCACCTTATGGATAGATCTCCCACACTACAAAGGTTAATGAATGCTGTGTCAGGCTCCTCCAGTGCAAAGACGTCTCTCCTAACCAAAATAAAATCGTCTAAGAATATTAATATTATCAAAATTACTTACTCAGGTTAAAGGGGGTTAAGGCTGAGCTGATTACTTTCCTAAATATTCCCTCACCCTAAGTACCCCGGCATGGTACAAGTTAGGGTACTTTTAATGTAAAGCGTTTTAATTTTCGACAGAGTACCCTGCCAGGCCATGGCCAATTATAGTATCACGAAAGGAGCATTTTTTCTGGTGTACGAAATTTATCATAATTCTAACCTCTCCATTACAACCTTAGGCGTTTTTCTGTACTGCATTTTTACTTCCATCTGACAATTTTATTCTGACACTTCTATAATGGGATGTTCATATTTTTCTTTCTCTACGAAAATAAAAAAAACTCAGCCTAGAAGCCGGCAAAAAAAAATTGTCAAAAAGTACTGTTGTACTGTTAATAAAAAATAAAATAATTCAAGATCCGTTCATTTCGAGATGCCTTGACAAACTACGTTAAAGAGATAACTGACAACAGACGAGGTCACTCCTTGAACTACAACCATCACCTAATGTTGCTAAGACTATAATGGTATGCACGTTATTGTAAGAAAGGGATTATATTTCTCGTAACTTGTTATATAAAAACGAACACACAATACGGTGAATTTATAATACTGGTGAGAGGAGGCTGCATTTTAGACAGAACACAATTATTAATATAACGGGATTATTTATACATCACATACATGAATACTGTAATCAGCGTAATCTCTTCAGTAAGGTAAATTGATAACAGCAATGGGAGGGTCAGCTACCTTTGTGAAATATTAAAAAATTCCTGAACTTAATTTACTGGCTACTTAAATATGAAAAACTCATTTACCACGATGGGCGCCTCCTTGACTTAATAATATAAAAAGGATAAAGTTTACGACGTTATTGTACTAAAAGAGTTATGCAGCAAACTATGACAAACTAAAGGAAAACAGGGTGACAGCATCTTGTAAAACGGCTTTGCTCTTAGTGGCGTGAGAGGCTTCGGCACACATCTTCCTTGGAGACTTACTTTGCATATTAAACCCGCTGATGAACAATAATGAGACAAGCTATACAGGTTCTAAAAAACAAACATCATAAAACAGAACGTAAAGGGGTAGCTAACTGGCATAATAAACCGCAATAAAAGAGGCGTTACGGGCACTAAACTACGGCCTAGCAAACAGCCCTAAGTATCAGCAATAAACCAAAGACACACAACTTTATTTTTTTATGTATTTTTTTTTTTTACCATTAAATTTCCGTTCGTTTCTGGGCAGGTGTAATTCCGCACCTCCTCTCGTCCATCAAACATGTTATAATCTGATTGTGGCTTCTTACTCCGAAATCCCCTCTCTAATATTAAATACTCTTGGGTTCAGACTCTCTCTCTCTCTCTTTCTCTCTCTCTCACATACACACAGACACACACACAAACCCTCCCTCCTGATTAACCTTTCTGTCTCTATCTTTACCAACTTATTCTCTCTCTCTCTCTCTCTCTCCAGTACACCGAAGTTCGTCTACCCACCACCCTCGTTTTCGCTCGGCACGCTAACATTTTACCTGGGTCAAAGTTCCTGTATAATTATGGTAATCGGGCCAGAAAGTTGAGTGTGTGTGTGTGTGTGTGTGTGTGTGTGTGTGTGTGTGTGTGTGTGTGTGTGTGTGTGTGTGTGTGTGTGAATAAATGTGAAATGCAAAGGAGAGTAACATACATATAAAGAAACTGACGAAACTTATTAAAACAGGTGAAAGGATAATGTACAATCCTTTCAGTACGATTAATTCTATCTTTAATTTCTAATAACCCTAAAATTATATTGATCTAAAAAAAAGTATATCGTATTAATAGGTCAAAACGAGTCTCCAATAACCACCTCATTTCAAAATATCTCCCACTGCAATAAAATCTTCTGGAGAATATTACTGCTCAAAATAACAGGAAAAGGACACAATAAAAATCTGAGAGGTCACGAGGTATGGTTGATTGTTATGAAATGAATGGAAAGTAAAAAACGATTGAAGGATTCTTAGTAAAATTAAAGGGAGGTTAATGGACAAACTACCCAGGGAAAAAGTGAAATCAATGAACTCAATCGTACATCATCATCAACGTATGCAGGAAAATTGGGCAGTCATATTTGTTTGGTCTAGTCTGTAGGGGGGATATTGGCCTAACGTGTGATGTCTGACTTTAATACAGACAGATTAAAAGGCAATTAAGTGTATCAGGGGGAAATTGACGGTCTGGAAACAAAATTAATCTTTCGGGGAACTGTGCGATTATATAACCCACTCCCAAAATTAATAAAGATCCAACCAACTCCTTTTCGATATATAAAAAATAATATATATTCTCCTAAATTGAATACAATCGTCTGTTGTTGATAAAAAAAAAAAAAGTCACACTAATGAAAGAGTTAACCCTTCCATCAATTGCTGTTGTGGCCTCAGGATAATCTGAAACGTTCACTCGGTAAACTACGGTAAACTACTGGCTTAAACTGCTCCTGTCTTCCAGTTCACCAACCTCCTTTCGGCGGTCAAGGTTGTAGTTGAAGGACGTTTGCATAGTCAGGTGTTAAGCCGACCCGTTATAGGCTATCACTGCCACGACATGAAGGCATCCCTCACTAACGTCGATATCTTCAGTACAACGACGTCTTTATTTCTGCTTCCTCCCGTCGATTATATTCAAGAAAAGAAAGGTGTCTCTTACTGAATAATGAAGGTTATGTTAGACTTCCCCTCCCGTTCGAAAGTCTCTCTTAATAAAAATACTATAATACTGTCTGCTGGTGGCAAAACAATAAGTTCGGCCTATAGGGTTAATGGAGAGTATTTAAGGCATCATAATAAGACGAAAGAGTACTAGTGACCAATATTATATTCACTATGTTGACGCAGTTTTTATTCTGGTTACCGATCAAACCGCCCTTAGTCATTTTGGGAGGCTTAACGATTTGGAGAGGTTAGTTACAGCCTTCGTTAACCCATCGAGTATCAGGATGATACCGATGTACTTGGTATATAAGAGTTAAACCTTCACTATCTAGAGACATATAGATGATGTATGTCTGTGTCATACGATCACAGTATGGGAACATTATATAATACTATCTTGGGGAACTGACTAATTACCTCAGTTTAAAAAAATATATAACTCAATTAGACTTGTCTCAACTAATTCACTCGAAAGGATTTTCTTTTTCTTGCTACCATACCTATCGCCGACCTTGGTAAACACAAGAGACTTTTAGAACGCGAAGGAATATATACAACCGTCATTAATCCGTTCAGAGCAACAGATTTTCAAAAACCTGAATAAAATAATCTTTATTAGTAAAAAAAAAAAAAAAAAAAAAAAGGACGCCCTCTAGATACATGAGTTAATTGTGCAAAAGGCTGTGTTAATTTCTATAATGCAATTTTCACTTAAACGACTTCACAACACATCACCAACATTCGGAATTGTATCATTTCAACGTCAACAGCTTAATTATCTGCAGACGGAAAGTAACTCCAGGCGAAATTCATAATGCAAGAGAAATTACCACTTGGGAAATTAAAAACAAAAAAAAAGGGGGGGGGGCTATGAAAATGCTGTGTTAATTCCGAAATCCTGCTTGTATTCTAACAGCTGATACTGACACTGGTGCAATTTAAGTGTGTTGTTTCTCGTCTCACGATACAAATCTCTCTCTCTCTCTCTCTCTCTGTTGCCAAAAAGTTATTACTATTTTCATTATTCATTATGATGTTTTCTATGCATGTCCGTAATAACCTATGGCCGATGGAAACTGTGTACTGATGCTGACAAACGCCGATGGAAATACTGTAATCGTGTGTGTGTGTGTGTGTGTGTGTGTGTGTGTGTGTGTGTGTGTGTGTGTGTGTGTGTGTGTGTGTGTGTGTGTGTGTGTGTGTGTGTGCGTGCATATACGTTTTATAAACAACTTTCGGTTCCCACCCCACCAACTTTGGCTGCACCGCCCTCCCTCACTAGCCATGTCTGCGGGGCCTCTCTCTCTCTCTCTCTCTCTCTCAATGGCCATCTCCAACTTTGAACACATTCCTGTCTGTGCTGCTTCCCTCCTTGTTGTTCTGTCTTGTTCTGCGTCTGTTTAGATTTGCAGCTTCATTCTTGCATTCCCTTTGAAACAGAAAAACAGCAGCACATCTTCCTAAACACTTCATTTTGCACATTACACCTTTAATATTTTCTTGTACGCTCTTTCTGTCTTTTTCATATCGATATACATTTTGTCTCGTATCGTATCGTTCTGTAAAATAAAAATAAAAACGGACCAAGAGTGATTAATCGGGGAAACGTACTCAAGGAAAAGTTACTCCTGTTTCTGTGCCTGGTAACTCTGCTGTACCAGGCGTTACCAAGACAATAATGCGGAAGTTAACAATGTACAGGCAAAATTAATGATTAGACCTCTGATTCGCTGGAAGGCAAGTGTCATCATGACGTTTGTAATCTGGTGTTCTTGTATATTCATTGTTATCCTCTCTCTCTCTCTCTCTCTCTCTCTCTCTCTCTCTCTCTCTCTATGTGTAATGTTGCAGTCAGCCGTTTCAGCACGATGAAATAGTTAATTCTTCAATATAATGACAACTTTAAAAACCTCATTTCTTGATCTTCCGCTGCTCTTTCCAACGAACCTACCCTTACACTGGCGCATTCTCTAGTGTTGTATTCCCCTCGGTTAAGAAGACTCCCTAACACCTCTTCCTAAGCGATCTATTTGCTTGCAATCCCTTCCTTTCCTCTTCTGTGTTGTATAAATCCGTCTAATATTGCCACACACTGCATATATAACGTACAAAAGGATATTACCCAACCATAACCAGAAATAAATCGCTAATAAACATGTTACGGTGCCTCCTTTACCAAAGAGAACAAGGGCTTTAGCGCAGTATTCAGGCTCCCTAACGCCTCTTCCTTAGTGACTTATATTTATTATCTTCTTGCATGTTCTTTGCGACCTTTCATTATCCACACAGACTGCACAAGTAACCAACAACGAATATTAACGTGTCAAGGACAGAAATAAACTAGTAAGGAACGAGTGCTATGATATCAAAGCGATGGTAGTGAAATATGGCATGTGGTTTCCGCAGGGTTTTTGGTCCTGTCTCAAATTTTCATCTGCATCTATTTTTGTGGTTTTACTGTTCGGTTTGTACCTATACTGATTAATCCCTTCACTACGAGGGTCATTCACATGCTTGATATAATAATTTGGTGGTGGCAAGGATGACATCAAAGGGTCATCGTACTATAAATAAAGTGTTTTCCAGTTTTTCCTCTCATTTTCTCTAACTCTCTTCTATTTTTCTTATTCCTTTCCCTGCTTTCTCTACAAATCTTCTCACCCCTTTCCCACCCTCCTCTGCCGTTTTTCTCAACCCTTTCCCAGCTTATTCTCTGCACTTCCTCTCATCCTCTGTCCTGTCGCTGCCAAA
This sequence comes from Coenobita brevimanus, assembly GCF_032717465.1. NCBI lineage: Eukaryota > Metazoa > Arthropoda > Malacostraca > Decapoda > Coenobitidae > Coenobita > Coenobita brevimanus. The sequence continues at coordinate 39,693,096 of NC_137063.1, forward strand.
CCCTTCTGCTGCGTTGGCCGTGTACTGGTTTATAGAGCTGAGTTAGGCGGGGCTGCTACGTGAGGCGACACATCGTCTTTAAGCGCTTAGGCTTTGATGTTTAACATTTTCAAACTCACGGATGCACCACAACCACCACCACCACCTCTCCTAGTCGCCGCCACCACCACCACCACCACCACTCAGTCGTCATCACCACCACAACTCTCACCACTACCATCACCATAATTCATATTTACTATCATCACCACCCACACCACTCAGCCACCTCCATTATCATCATTACCACAGCCACCACCACCATCACCACCACCACCATTCACACTCGCCACCATCACCACTACCACCACACACTCGCCGCCACCACCACCACCACCACTCACAGTCACCGCCACTCGCCGCGCCGCCAGAATACACAGCCGCTGTCCCTTAACCAGTTCTAGCCGGTAACGAGTTCTACTGACTTATTACCAGTATTACTACTTACAAACAGCGTTATTTCGCTTGGGAGATACCTTTGAACCTGGAGGAGTTATGTACAGCCTCCATTATCTGTTTGTTTGTAGGGGAGATCTTCCGAGTAAAATCGACTGGTAGCAGAAACAATAAACAATAAACCCCTTCAATAAACCAATACGTCACCTCCTATCCCGGATCTTGGACAAATATCGTCGGAAATCGTGACCTGTTGATTTGTTATTCCTTTCACTCCGATGACGTGACTTATAATTCTTCCTTGCTACCTTCAGATAACTTTATTCACCTTTAGAAACGATTTCTAAAAGTGAAGTGGTAAATAAACGCGCTTCTCTAACCCCCTCCAGTTCGAAAAGTCTTCCAAAGTTGAATAAAATCGTCAGTCAGTAGCACGTACAGACGAGAAAATACGTCATCGGGATGAAGTGGTTAAACTCAAATTGTACGACCACTAACATTTACCCTTAACTATAAAAAAGTAATGAGGTTCTCGTTAAAAAATAAAAAACAAATAAAATCTCAGCTGACCTTATCCAATTTCGTGGATCCCATACGCTAGGGCGCCCACAGACTCATACATATGCACGGAAATGGTGGCTAATTTGGAGGGCAAGCGTGGATAAACCAGAGAGAGACGGAAAATTTACAGACTGTGATTCCTGACAAAGATTATCAACCCCTCTTGGGCCAAATGATGGCCAAGTGTAGTTATGTTGGAGGTGTCGTTTTGAATAGCAATCAAGGAGACTTTTTCCCGCCTCATAAGTTAAGTGTCATGGAAGTTTATGCAACAGCGACTTAATATTGATATTGTAGGCCAGTTCCTTCAGGTGAAAACAAACTGACTACAGCTCCTTTACACTGTCCTGAAATCGCATCCAGACCTCACGAGATCCCCTTAGTCAGCGGTGTGTTAGGGTCAGAAATTACTTTACACTGTCTTCAACCTGAGTCAAAGTTAACGCTTCAATCCAGGGCCGTTATTTGTACCTTATCCTTGTTGGTGCCAGACGATTTAAGTCAGGTCTTCTGGAATGTGTAGGAATAATAATACCGAAGACGTCCCCGAGCTGAATGGAGTAATGGGATTTTAAAAAATGACCTTTAATACTCGAGAGAGCTAGAATCTAGAGTTGTTTAATTTTAATCCCGGACCCGTATGTGGATTATTCGTCGTGACTATACATGAGCTGTAAATATATACCTGACTATAACTGTTCTGGCTCTATATCTGACCATGATTGTGCGTGTTTCATCTATCTATCTATCTATCTATCTATCTATATCCTGCCATGCGTCTAATCCAAGAGTTCAGGGGGGACCACAACAAATGCACCTTCTCTCATTCACAGCCCAGTCTCTCTCCCTCCCTCCACACAAACTACCTCCTCATGTGTGCTCCTTCGCTCTCCCCCTTCACCAAAGACTTCGTTACGATTTTTTTTTTTTTATCCAGGACTATCTCAAGAGAGTCCCTGCGTGAGGAGATTATCCCTCCCCAGCACCACACCCATAAATACACTATACTTGTACATAAACTATACCTAAACGTAATCGGTAACATTAACAAATAGTCCCACACTACGTACCGTGAGGTGTACGGGCACGAGATTAAGCCACCGTAGTTCAGGCTATATAAGGGTAGGTGACCGGCCAATTCCACCAGCGGCATTATAAGGAGATCCCTCAGCAATGTCTTAAAGGATTCGAACCGATGTGCATGGCATCCGATTACCCAGTCTAGCGCTTTAGACTACCAGACGTCGAAGATCACCATACTCTAAACTTTCATTATTCGACGCTGATTACATTTATACTCCCACTAGATTTTTCATAAGTTTGTGCGTGGAAACTCATCGAAAATTTACATAAGCAGCTAAAAATCTCAGCCATTTTTTGCAGTTATAGTTAAATATTTCCAGTGATTCATGCTTTATATTCCTTTTTTATTCACTTACAAAACTCCTTAGATTATGACGCTTACTGGCGAAAAAAGCCAGTGAGGGACAGGGGTTGTGTGTGGGAAGGGGAAACGGGGAGAAAACTGGGAGAGACAAGGAGGAAGGGGAGAAATCGGGAAAGAAAAGGGTGAAAGGGAGAAAATAGGAGAGGAAAGAGGGAAGGGGGAAAGAAGGGATTGGGTGTGGGAAGGAGTGGAAGGAGGAGAGAGGTGGGGATGCTGGCAGGGGGAAGAGAAGTGCTGGTATGTGGAAGGGTGGAGATTGGGGGGGGGGGGACGAAAGGTGGGGAGAAGGGACCAGAACCAACAATAACTCTTTGATACAATGGAAAATCTTGGAAGTAATGGGGAGTAGGGGAGGGGAAGGGTGGGGGAAGAAAAAGTTTCCCCACTCCCCCTCCCCTTCCTCTCATCTTCCCCTTCAAAAGACACAAACAAAGCGAGAGTGATTCAGTTTCTGGGAGTGGAAGGCTAAAAACGCTGTTGGCATAGATTGGACGGGGGAAGCGGGAGAGTTAGGTGTTTTTTGGTCGCTAGGTGAAGATGGGAGGGTCGGTAGGGTTGGGCAGGGGTCAGAGAGGCACCCACGTACCATGCTCTTGCTGCGCTGAGTACATGTGATATCTTTCTCTTGCTCCCTCGTCCCCCTAACCTCTCTCTCTCTCTCTCTCACACACACACACACACATACATAAGTACTTCGCGGCCCTATCGGCCATTTCGCACTTGCTCCTGATGAGGTTTGTCGGACTTTTCCCTTGAGTCTCAATCGTTTGCAGCTACAAAAGTCCTGTTTCAGTCATCTCGCAACTGCAACAGAAAGGCTGAATGTATAGGGAATTTATTTACACAACCGAATGCGCGACAAAGCACAGGTGTCAACAGTGCCAAATTATATTTTTATATTTATATATCTAGTGTCGGAATTGTGTGCTGAATATGACCAGTTTTCAGAGATTCATGTGTCCACTCGCCCACCAGGGGTTGTTTCAATTACAAACGACTGGCTCAAAAATATCTGCCTGCAATAGTTTTTGCACCATTGCACAGAACTGTTTACAGATGCCAATGATATACACTTTGTTCAGGAAAACATGGTTTTCTGCGATATTTAACTGTGCAAATGAAAGCTATTATTCAACCAAGCCTCCCGCAGCACGAAACCAAGGAATGGCTGCTTCAACGCCTGACAACACCCCCTCGACGCGTTCCACGTCATGTAGAGCCAATGGGCGATTAATACCCATCCCCCGAAAAAAGCTTCATCCTTCAACTGACTTGAAACTAAAATTGGTTCATCTGTGACCCTAGTTGCAACCACTCTGCCAAGTTTCATCGTAATCCTTTCTCCAGTTTCGGCGGCGCTAAACAGACAGACAGACAGAAAGTCACACAGACACAGACACACAATATATATGCACACACACACACCAGTATATTACTATTTTTTAAGCTAGTGAAACTGGTATGTGGAAAGGAGAATATATCGTCAATGACAAAGATACTGCTTAGATACAAACACAAACATACACACAAAAAAGTATATATATCTATATGGCATCATCATCGATATCAACGTACTCGAAGAAATAATACTGCACACTCATACTAATATATTTTCATGAGCATCAGAACAAGTACATTACCAACTCAGGAAAATGCTATATTAAGGAAGAACTTCATACATTAAAATACATGTTTACATAACCAAACCATACATACACCTCAAAATACACACATATACAGCACATTAACCGCATGGATGGGGACGTGTATGCACCGCGGACGAACAAAACTTAATTCAAACATTTTTGGTCTCCACGCTGAGCTGCCCCTGAATTTAAATATGATCAAAAACCCCCAAAACGAGTCGGCCAGGCGTGAAAGCGTAATAGCTTCATATATGCGGCTGCACACGCAAAACCTTTACGTTATAAATATATATAGTATAATAATAAAATATTCCCCGGTAAAAAAAATGTAAAAAAAAAAAAAAAATGGGTGAAAAACAGAGCCCTTGTCTTTTCCATAGAAATGTTTTACCCAATCGCCCATGTATAGTGTGTGGGGTCAAAAAATCATTTCTATTTTATTTCAGATCAACAAAACTTTCACCATACGTTGATGGACGGTACGCACCTGTGAGGCTTAACGATGCTTTTATGTAAACCAGGATTGGGAGAATTAGAATGCAAGTAACGCAGTAATCTCAATTTTGTAATCACTTTAGCCCTATGTTGTATTTCCAGTTTTTTTTTTTTTACTCTCTCAATAAGAATTATTAAGGACGGAGGAGTGTATCCGAACTCAAGGCATTAATCAGCTGCAACTTTCACTAACCACTTCACCGCTGAGGGGTCTTCCAAAGCTGAATATAATAATCAGGTTACGACCAAGGAATACTGCGCTACTCCTTCAACAAAAGGATGTACTTTCTTATTATCCTTGCTCTCTTCAGACAATTTTACTAAGCTCATACTATGCCTTTCGAACTGGAAGGGTTGGGTTCAGCCTCCATTACATCCTTCAGTACGTCTTTGAGCTGAGAAAATCAAGTGGAGGTAAGCGCTGATCTCTGTTATCATTAAAGGCTACGCTGTCATCGTTTCACTACGACACCTCATTCTTGGGCTAATGAAATCAGACGGTGATAAATAAAACAAATTATTATAGCGGCGAAATGGTTGATGAGGCTGTATTTAAGTTCTTGCGTTATTCAAGCCAACTAAAAAATACCATTGTAAACAATATGCTTTTCGCAGCTACGGATAATCTTTTGCTTAAATCAATGTGCATAATTTTGAGTGAAGGAATAACTGAACAACTAACGCCGTCAAGGCAATGAAGATGTATGTGTAATATTCCTGTTACTACCTAGTGACGTTATCTTACTATGATGGACATACCTCATTGTGAAGAGTTCATCATAGACGGTATGATTCAACTGATATAAATCCTAAAAGACAAGAGATTAATAAGAAAATGTGCTTTGGTCAACAAAACACAATACACACAATCATCTGGTAAAGGGAGACACGCAACACACTAGATACTGCACCTGTAACTTTAATTAAAATCCATATGAAGGTGTTATTGCTGCTCCTGTGACCCCAGACTCATCTAAAAAGTGAACTCGGTCGACTTTGAGATAAAGCAGCCTTTTTCCTGCCGCCCACCGTTCTCCTTTCGGGGGATAGGGAGGGTGTGGAGGGACGTTTGTATATCAGGGCAGTGAGTCTGCCCAGTCATATTGGAGCCATAACGTGAAGGCGCCTCTCTCTCCAGGGAGTGTGAGAGCCAAAATTACCTATCATCCAGTTGGCGAGGTACGAAGGGGTGTCCGCTGTGAGAGAAACTCATGTCAATGTTAAAGTGCTGTATTGACTAAGCTTATATTCTTTATATTTGTCATTGGCACGAGCCTACAGAGTACAACCATGCAAACACTGAAAGGAATATTAAAAGCAAAAGATATTAATATCCGCGAAGTTAGTGGGATCAACAATGAATTGAATTTTCCGTCAATAAAAAATTTCAAACTCACATTACTTTCGAAATTTTTTTAGTTTTGATACGTAACTGAATATACACCTTCTACAGGGGAATCGACTTGCTTATAGTAAATCAGAAGTATTTCGAAGCATTAGGGGGAACTAGGATGTAATGACTATACACATTTTACTCCAACATGGCCTAAAATTGCAGTATCCATCTTCAGTGCTGAGTTGTAACAATGGATGACAACTAGAATATGATGCTGGTCACGAAGAAGTGCAATGAAGAGGATCTGCGGCCACTGCATCGTCTTACTCTGCCACTGAGCTGTGTGAAGTAAACTGCAAAAGGATGAAAATCTGGGCCAAGTTAGAGCAAAACCAGCAGTATAGGGATTAACGAAAGGTGGCAAGGGCGACAGATACTTTGTTTTCCTTATCTCTGCAGGTAATTTCTCAGGTAACTGTGTGGTTGCGGTAATTAGAGGAAAATAGTCACGAGTACGCACAAAAGGGGAAAACAAAATGAATAAAAAAAGGAGTAATAAATGAGAACAAGCGAACAGAAAAGAAACCAGTGTGAAAAGGAGAAACAGAAGGGACGAAAAGTTAAAACGAAAATCAAAGGGAGAAGAAATAGAATGGAAGAGAGGTGAGGAGTCAGAGAAAAAAACGGGAAGTAAAAAGAAACATGAAGGAGAAACGAGAAACACGAATTGAAAATAAATGGTAAAGGGAACACAAGAGAATGGAATACGAGGAAAAAAAAAGGAAAAAAGGAAAGGTAAGCGAAAAAAAGCAGAATGTAGAAAACGGAAAAGGATGAGAAAAAAGGAGAAGAAAAGGGGGCAGAGAAAGAAAGAGGGCAATAGAAGTAAAGAAATAACTGATGAGACGATTAATGGAAAAGAAAATGGATGAATATAAAGAAACATGGGGAGAAGTGGTAGAAGAGTAGGAGAAAGAGAGTGGTATGTAGGGGCAGGAAAACGGTAAATAAAAGAAAGCGTCAAGAAGAGAAGTAAACAGGAAGAGATTAAATGGGCAAAAAATCAGAAAATACCTGTAGTAAATGCAGATGATGAAGCAAATAAAGAAAGGAGTACGAGAATGAGAAGAGGGAAGACTATGATAGATAATGAGATCAAACGTAAAAAAATACAAGAGTTGAGAAGATTCGGAAGATGAGGAAAAAAGGAAAAGGATCAGAGGAGGAGAACTGATGATACAGAAGATGAAGCAATGGAATGGAGAGAAGGAAAATTAAAAGAAAAAGAAGAAAATTGTAAAGAAAGAAATGATATGATGTAACAAGAGACTGGAGGGATGACGAGAATAAGAACAAAAAATGAATATAAGGAACAATTAAGGAAGAAAAGCTGAGCAGAAGTGAGAAAAATAAGAAAATTTAAGAGAGAGGAGAAAGAAAAATGAAACGGCGAAAGGCGAGGGACACGTGAGCAGTAGAGATGAGAAATTCTGTGAAAAGCTTAAGATGAGAGAGGAGAAGAGATGATATGAGAATTAGAAGCCAGCAAAGATGAGGAAAAATTATACAGTACAAAGCAAAAAAACAAAGAATACAAAAATCGAAACTGGAAAATAGTGTGTGTGTGTGTGTGTGTGTGTGTGTGTGTGTGAGAGAGAGAGAGAGAGAGAGACGGGGGGGGGGGGGAGCTAAGGAGAAACTGTAGGGAGAGGAAGTAGGTTAGTGACTGGGGAGTTGAGAAGAGGGATGGGTGAGAGAATCGAGATGGAAAGGTGAGGTAAAGGGGATGGAAGAACGGCGAGGACGAGGTTGAAGGGAGAGAGGGGGAGAAAATAGAAATAAGAAAGAAACGGGAGAGGGCAAATAGGGGGAAAGGAAAAGGGAGGGAACACGAAGGAAATTCTGATTGTAGAAGGGGAGAGGTACGGGAATGGGAGATGGTGGATAGCGCAGAGGTAGAGAATGGAAAAGATGATTCAGAATATGGCAGAGGACGGAAATAATGACTCAGAAAATGGTAAAGAATTGGAAGGATGAATAATAAAACTGGCTGTGAATGAGAGCAATGGTTCAGAATACGGTAGGGAACTGAACGAGTGAACAAAAAAAAAGTAGAGAATGAAAAGAATGCGTCAGAAAATGGTACAAAACAGGAAAAATGAGTCAATAAATTGGGGTTATTGAAGCTTCTGATGGGTGACTGAGGAAAACTGGAGAGGAACCCCACTCAAATGGAACTAAGGGTGTGAAATAGGTCTCTCAGAAGGACTCTTAAAGGACCAGCTTTCCAATACGCTTTTTATCAACCTATTCTGGAAAAAGATTTGGTGAATGTACCCTGAAGCTTTCCTACACTGTATGCTGAATATACAGAAGAACTGATACGGTTAATACTTCGCAAAAAAAAAAAAAATAATAATAATAATAATAATAATAATAATTAGATGAACAGATAAAACGTAACGCTGACGATCAGAATACGTGCCTGGAAGCAGAGAGAGAATAACTGCAGCAAAGCTTTTTAGTCCACAGAAGGCATCCCCTATAAACCTAAGACATAAAATGTGAGGTAAATATGTACTGAGAAAGTTAAAGCAAAGCACACTGTACCCCTCTACCTCCGGTCAAACTAAACCTTGCAGCTGAAACCGGGATGAAGAAGTAAGAAGAACCACTAAGCAGTACGCAAGAAATTGATACGGAAAATTCTTGAAAAAGACGAATATAGAAAACTTCACCTCGAGTATCCCCTGAAGGAAGAATGACTGACAAAGCCAAGACAAATTCTTTCCTTATCATCTAAATATCTCAACAAAGACAGCCATTTCGAGGGCAGTGGAAAACGCAGTAGAAAATATGAAAAATTGTGGAATAGCGCTTACTGAATATACTTATAAATCGAGGAAACAAAAAAATGTTAGTGCGGCAGGGGTAGAGCGGGTGGAGGTCCCAAAGAAGCTTATAAGTGAAGCTGGTTGAGGTGGGGGGAAGGGGAGGGGAGGGGGTGAAGGAAAGTGGGAGAAGGAAGACTCAAGGGAAGGGGAAGGGTAGAGGTAAAGAGGAGGGAGGAAGAATGAGGGAGAGGAGTAGCGGAGGGGGAGAGAGAGGTAGTAGAAGTGATGGTGAAGGGAAGTAGGGAGAAGTGGAAGTGGGAAGGATCAAGGGGAGGGGGGGGAGTGAGGATAAAGAGAAGGGGGAATAGGGGAAAGAAGGATGCAGAGGGGGAAGTAGGGAAATGGAGGAGGATTGGGGGGGGAGAGGAGTGGGTACGGGGAAGGGAGGGTGGAGGGGAGTTCAGGAGGGAGAAGGGGGAAAGGGTTTAGGCTCAGGGGACCCTAAAATCTCCACATAAACCCGAAGAATAACCCCCTGAAACTGGGTAAGGGGATTTCCTCGTCCCGGAGTCCCTCGAGGAGACAGGGATTAAAACCAAAATGCCCGACTCTAATGCTGTACAGTGGAAAAAATGCCCGTTCTCTAATTCCCTAAGGTGCATGTGCCAGAGAGAAGTATTCTGAAAATTCATTGGTTCAAAAAACGACTAATGCTGAGCTTCAAAAACTGGAATAGAAAAGACTTACACTGGCACACACACACACACACACACACACACACACACACACACACACACACACACACACATACACACACACACACACACACACACACAGAAAAAATGAGAGATGATAGAAAAAGTGAATTCCCATAAGCTGAAAAACCCTGGAAGGAAAAGAACACAAATAAAGGGAATAAAAATGGCCTGGCTAGAATTCGCTTACAAAATCACAACAGCTATAAACCCAGAAAAAGCGATGGTTGTGTGTGTGTGTGTGTGTGTGTGTGTGTGTGTGTGTGTGTGTGTGTGTGTGAAACTCGGTACCAACCATGCATCTGGGTGAAAAGTACATGCGAGAGTATCTGAATGACGTACTTACCATACTGCCACATGCCGCAGTAGATGACACACACAGTAAACCATCCCATACTAACCTGAAACAGAGAAAATACATCATTAACCTCATCAAATCATGGCAAATACACAAATGAACGGGTTTTTAATTATGAGAGGTGTTTCAAAATTCTGTGTATATTGTTCGATGCGTGATGTAGCATCACGAGGTGGGTGTGGTGTGGTAATGTGCGGTGTGGCAATGTGTGGCGTTGTTGTGTGAAATGTAACAGTGTGGCGTGATAGTGTGCGGCAATGCAAAGTGTGTCAGTGTGTGGTACTGGTGTGGTATATTGGTCTCTGGTGTGGTGGCGAAAACAATAATGTACTGTACTTGTATGTAGTGTGGTCGTGTGTGGTGATGGTGTAGTGTACGGTGTGTTAGTAAGTGGTGTCATAGTTTGTGGTGTGGTAGTATGTAGTGTGACTGTGGTGTGATTGCCTGTCACGTGGCAGGGTAAGGTATGACTATGGTGTGATGCTGAGTGGTGTGGCAGGGTGTGATGTGACAGGTTTGCTTGTGGTTTATTAGCATGTGGTGTGATAGTGTGAAGTGTGAATGTGGCGTGGCACCGTGATGTGCAGAGGAGCGTTGTGTGTGTGTGTGTGTGTGTGTGTGTGTGTGTGTGTGTGTGTGTGTGTGTGTGTGTGTGTGTGTGTGTGTGTGGGGTCAGTTAATTAATATCACCGACATTTTTCCACATCTGTTAAAGGACGGATGATACCAAAATATCACACAAACATGACCTAATTACTATCGTTCCATACTGAATGCTAAACTGTAACAAGAGATTAGCAGTAGAGTTCGATGGTAGTCATGAAAAACTGCTATGGAAGGGATGTAGAGCCGCAGTATTGTCTTCTGCCACTGAGCTACGTGAAGTAAGTTGGGAAAGGATGAAAATATGGACCAAGAACTAAAATACATACAAGACAAACACCTTCACATCGATAACGCTGATCTGTAACACTAAGAAGTCAAGGTAATATGTTGAACGAAAAAAGTCGGAAGAGAATAATACCAACATACTCCTTCATTACCCTCCCTCCTTCAAAAACTAGCTGTATTTTGAAGAATCCTAGTAGTCAACATTCTGAAAAGTAAAACTCTCAGACCACTTTGGACAAGGCCCACAGACGGCAGTAAGAGCATTATGGAAAGGTAAATCGCTTGGCTGGCTCTGAATGATTCTTTCTCACGGTAGCTTTTTTTATTGCATCTCAAGTTTTTCTATCATTTCCCCTCTCTGGTTAGTAATCGATATTCGGCTGTACAGAAACAACAATAACCGCCACCGCCGTCGTCATCATCATCATCATCATCATTACGAACAATCAAACATCATTACCAATCTTCATCATCGTCATCCTAAGCCTATAGGGTGGGAAGGATACAGAAGCACAAACGGCAAACAAAAACGCTTGGAGTATATCTCTGTAGTAAGCAGTGAAAATGTTCACTATTCAATATATCCCGAACATGCAAACGGCTAACACAAATAATATTCGTAATAATAACTACAAGCATGTTACAACGTCAAAAATATAGCAATAAATTATCACAATTAAATAATAATGATGGTGATGGCGATGATGATGATGATGATGATAAGGATAATAATAATAATAACAATAATAATAATAATACATCCATCATCCAATCTTATGTTGCCCCATGAGAAGCGTAGGAGCCCTGGGCTAGGCAAGTTGGTCCTGACATTTAAAATGAGAGTGACTTGCCTCACTCATCCCTGAGTGGCATTACGTGAGCAATAAACCCCAACCATCCCTTGGATATAAACCTGCACCGGCTCAATCCAGTTGAAGAGCCTTATTTACCCATTAAACCACCAGGCACCATAAAATAATAATGATAATAATAATAATACTGTAATAATAATAATAATGCCACGGACATGGGCAAGTGCCTATAGGAGGACGAAAAAATTGCATTTAATCGGTGTTCAAGACGAGAGAGAGAGAGAGAGAGAGAGAGAGAGAGAGAGAGAGAGAGAGAGGGAGAGAGAGAGAGAGAGAGAGAGAGAGAGAGAGAGAGAGAGAGAGAAATGCCCCCAGTCAAGAGTGTCATTGTGAAACACTCCGGAATCATCACTATCAACATCGTTATCATCAACATCAAGCACACGACACTAGCGCAAGTATTGTTAAAAGTGCTTCTTATTATATCCTGGTATACCTGGGTACATCACATGATTAAATCTTCATATCTCTGCGATCAGAAACTGTAATTTCACCTGAGGGTCACATTTATCATCACCATTACTGTCACCAACACCACCACCACCACAATCATCATCATCATTACTTTCACTACCACCACCACCACCATCGTCATCATCATCAACACCATCATCATTATCATCCAGACCTCTTTTCTCACATACGGACTGAGTGAGGTTAAAGAAAAATAATAAAACCTAACTGAAGGTGAGCTAACAAAAGCCTGCCTATGTATGTCATGTCGTACCATATTTGTTAAGGTTCAAGTTCCTTCTTTTATTATTTTCATCTCGTGTTTTGTTCCCTTGTTCTTCCAGCACATAAGAGTAATATCATAACATCACCACCATAATTTCTAACCCTTCAAAAAAATGTGATTCATTTCTAGAGTTGAAAAAAAAAAAAAAAAAAAAAAAAAATTGTGAGGGTAGAAAAGACGAAGAAAAAAATTCGGCCATAGTAGCGACAAGGCTAACCCCTTCACTCCCATGACGTAGTTTTGACATTACTTTTAATTCCATTCTTGCTGCAGACGATTTTATTAAACTTAAAAATGATCTCCCGTAGCTGAAAGAAAAAGTGTCCTCTAACATGAATGAAAGTGCCAGAAAATAACAGCAATAAAAAAAAAAAAACGAGGATAAACATGCGTCACCATACTCTAAGAATTAATAATGATGTTCTTGATAAACCTTTCATTACAATGGCGTATATTACATTTTTTTTTTTCCATTCTACAACCAGGAAGTTTTATTCAAGGTATGAAAGGCATCTATACCCCTTTCCTTTAATTTGGCCTCACTCCAACTTCAATGCACTAGGATGAGAAGCTGGTCACGAAAAAGTGCTATGGAAAGAAGGAAGAACTGTAGCATTGTCTCTTTTTGCCACTGAGCTACGTGAAATAAGCTACAAAAGGACGAATATCTGGACCAAGTTACAATGAAGGAAGTATAGATGCGAAGGGGGTTAATGAAGGCAACATATAATTTCCCCCAGTTCGAAATGGCCCTCCTAAAATTCGTAATATTGTTCGGAGTTAGTAAGAATATAATGAGTAATACACCACCGAACTGAAGATGTAAAACTGGATGCAAGATTCTAAACTCCTATATTCTAACCTGCAGCGCCCGTTCGGTTCCTAACACCTTCAATCCTATGACGTTTATTCTATTTTCAGACGATTTCATTTGGCTTTGGGGAGACTTTTAGAACTTTAGGGGACACGTAAAACCTTAAGCTCTTCACTGCTACTACTACTACGACTGCGACTACTACTGATGATGATGATGATGATGATGGTGATGATGATGATGATAATGCCTGAGTTAAATAAAATCGTCTGGATTGTGGGAATAAAATTGAAAAAACTAGGAGTAACTTTCGAACTTGGGATACTTATAAATAAACCCCTTCACTACCGCAGATTCCCACCCCCACCCCAAATTAAATCAAATCGTCTGGAGATAGTAGGAATAAAATAGAAAATAAAATTGTGGAGAGTAGGGGTTAAATCGTCATAGCTCTGACGACGCAGAATCTAAAGTGCCGTGAGGGATTGGATGAAGAGATTGCAATTCAAACTGGCTACCGCTGCAACGAGGCTTTTGATTTTTAACAGTCATACTGGTTGCGATGTTGAAATACTGGGCAACTACAGACAGTTAGTTACACAGAGAAAGACAGATAGATTGACAGATAGATACATAAAGAGACGCCCAAATAGAGGGAGAGAGACTGAGGCAGATTAAAGACTGATGGATTGGTGGGTGGATGAATGGATGAATCGGGGACGAATGTACGGATATGGATATTGTCGACATACAGCTATTTAAAAAAAAAAAAAAAAAAAAAAAAGGCTCAGATTCATAAAATAAGCTTGTGATTAATAATAACATGAGTAGGAACAATACTGTGGCGACAAAGAGAATATACTTTGAACATACTGTAAGTTATCGTAGTGCTGGGCATAAGAGAAAACGGCACTTTTGATGATACACTACGGTAACTACTCTTTTAATTGCCTGTCAGCTAATTCTCTTGTACTTCAACTTTGATTTGTTGCTCTTTCTCTCTCTCTCTCTCTCTCTCACTTTATAGAAATTTGCTCACGACCTCAGCTCAAGTGCAGTATTGCAATATAAGGTCAACAGCACCCAGAGAACGAAATTTCTGCAGCCAGCGTCGCATTTTGCAGCACGCACAGCCTTCAAGCACGAGGATATGTCGCAAATGCATGTGTTCTAGTGCTGATGACGAGTGTGTTCATACAGCAAGCTTGAAAGATTTTTGTGGCAATAAAAGAGGGAAAAGAGGAAAGTAGGAAAAGAAGAAGTATGGAGGGATGAAAGGAAGGAATGTAGAAAACGAAAAATGGAAGAAAAATACTGTATGTAGGAAAAGAAAGAAAGGAAGAAGGAAAGGGAAGGATGAGAGAAAAATGGAAGGAAGAAAGAATGGAAAAAGGAAAGGGAAGGGAAGGAAAAAAGGAAAGATGAAAGGCAGAAAAAATGGAAAAAGGAAAAGGAAGAATGAGAAGAAAAATGGACGGCAGAAAGAATGAAAGGAGGTAAGGGAAGGAGGGGAAAAAAGATGGAGGGCAGAAAGAATGGAAGGAAGGAAAGAAGGAAGGAAGAAGGTAGGATGGAAGGAAGGAAGGACGGAAGGTAGGAAGGAAGGAAAGAAGGACGGAGGGAAGCAGGGAGGGAAGGAAAGGAAGGAAGGAAAAAACGATGGAAGGAAAGAGGGAAGGAAGGAAAGAAGAAAGGGCGAAAGGAAGGAAGAATAGGAGGAAGAAATGGAGGAAGGAAAGGAGGGAGGGAGAAAGAGACTGTTCATGCAAAGGGCAACTAAAAATGTTCCCATCGCTAACAAAAGTAGGAATGGTTTGGGTGGTGCTGTGATAATGGGTATTTTCGACAATTTCCCTTCCCTTATCAACTATTCCTTTCCTGTCCTCACCCCTCCCATACTCTCCATCCCAATATCCTTTCCTTGTGTCCTCTCTACTGGCACCACTCCCCACCTTCACCTACCCACCACTTCATTCTCACTAGTTTTTCAGTATCTACCACTCCTCCCACTTCCAACCCCCTACCGCCACCCTCTTCATTCTATTCTTTTAACTGTTGCTCCCTTCTCCTCACACACACACACACACACTTAATTCCCTCATGCAACTGTGATTTATTTTCGCCAGAAGAACAGTAAGCGCGCATCATGTCTTTCCTCCCTTCGATACAGGAAAGTATCATGAAGCCTGCCTGTACTGTGACGCTTTTTCAAATGAGTTACAGATACCGGCAAATATATGTACTTTATTTTCATATATGACGCAGACCTTGGGAAATTTGTTCGCAACGTTGCCTCGAATTTATACTGGTTTTATTCTAGCTGCCTCTTGTCTGTTTTACCGAGCTTAAAAAAGCCTTTTCGAACTGGGGAACTTGGATGTTATCTTCATTAACTTTCTCTACACTAAAAGTCTCCAACGAACTAAATAAAACTGTCTGTGCATGACATCACCCCATTATTTGGGGATATGGTTACCACCCAACGTTGTGAATGGTTTCCTGGGCTGCAGAAGAGACTTTTCAAACTGGATCGCTAGGATACTGCCTTCAGTAACTTATTCTACAATTAATGGCTCTGGCGAACTGAGTCAAAATTTCTGTGGATGACAAGACTAAAATATACAAATAAGCAGTGGGACTGAAGGGGTTAAAAAGGTAATGCCCCAAGTGAGAATCGAACTCACGACCTTCAGACTGAATAGATAATTAAACTGTTAATATGAAGCACAACAGAAGGAATCCCTTAAAACCGAGGACGTCTTTTACCGTCTGTTACTGTTACGATTTTATTCACTTTAGAAGACATTATTGAAAGATCTAGAAGCCATCTACAATAATACCTTCAGTCCGATGATGAATTTCTGTTTTCCTATAGCTGCCTGCACGAGATGTTATGTTTTCTTACAAGAGATACCAAGAACTGATCAGTGTACTTGGGTCTAGCAAAAGATTATATAATGTTTTAAAGAGGTTCGCGAAACAGCATCGTAGGCATAGCTATGTCAAAATGATAATGAAAGCAGTGTATGATATGACACTGGAAGGAGTGGAATAATAATAGAGCGATAATAAAAGGCATAGTGTTTTGGGAAGAAAGGGTGAAAACTGGAAAACAGTGCTGAGAGCGGCAGTCAGGAGTGGGAAACAAGGAAATGAATAGTGATACGGGGAGAAAATATGGAAAGAGTGATTAAATAAATTATGAGAATGGTAAGCACTGAGTCAAGAGTATTTGGGGAATGTAAGAGAGTTGGGTTAGTGATATTAGGAAAAAAAAAAAAAAAAAGGAGGGGGTGCTCTCTCTCTCTCTCTCAAATCCACTGCAATATAGGTACTGGAATGGTGAATGTTTTCCTGGCCACGAAACGCGGACCATTTATTATTCACATTATTTCATGTCACACCGTTTTATTTTATCCCATGTGATTTTCCGATATCCATGTCCTCCCTCCATCTCCAAGGCATTAAATTATTATTGTATATCTGACGACGACGATGATGATGATGATGATGATGAAGCGGATATCAAATTCTGTTATGAGGGAAAATGTTTAGAAACCAGGTCTCTTTTTGGCCATAACTTTTTTCCAACTTGATCCTTGCTACGCCGGACAATTTTACTTACCCAAACAGTGAAGGAATATAATACAGGTCCACCAATTAACCCAGCCGTGTGGAAATAACAGCGTGTGTCCTTCTCTACCTGCCGACTTTGTGAGACTAGCCAGTGTGACGTACCAGAGAAAATGTGGCCGCTTTAGGACACACTACGCTATTATGCCGCTCGTTTTCTATCTCTTGACGATGGGGAAACTCGGGTAAAGATAATGGGGGTTTCTGTGTGACCTGATTATTTATGACGCGTTTTCTCTTGCTTGAATTAAGAGGTAACTCGGATAAAAGTAACAGAGGTGTTTGTGTTTTGATCGGGTGACGTGAACTGCTCAAACGGAAACAAATATAAATATCTGAAAGTCTTGGTTATGCCTATTATTTAACCGTTAACCTCTGCAGTGCGACGACGAATTATTCTTCATTCATTTTTCTTGCTTTTAAGGGCATTCATTTAGTTTACATAAGATATATCGAATCGGAGGAGTTACGTGCTGCCTTCATTATCCTCTTCATTACCAAAGGCCTTTTCTATATTGAATTAAAACCATCAGGCAGTAGAAAGAATTAGTTAAAGGACGTCATAGGATCAAAGGGGTTAGGTTAACAGCAAGGTTTCTCAGTTCTGCTTGGCCTTCACCGAAATCATTTACTAGTGTTGGGGCTTCTACTGAATGGAAAATACAGAAACCAAATATAAGTGTTTTATGTTTGGCGTTGTTATTGTGACAGTGATATGAACTAGTAAGATTAAAACCAGTGAGTATAAAAAGATTGGTCAAATCGTAGTCTCGGGGTAAGATACACTAGTTCAGATTTAATTATGTGTTGCTTTCTTTAATAGAACTGTTCCTTTCTCTGTAGCGACCTGAAAAAATTACACGGCATAAACGGGAAAAAAATGGTATAAGAAAGAAAGAAAAAAAAAAAGTGGCCTGCACTCTGGAATTCCCCATACCCACCCCCGCCCCACCACCACAACTACCACCACCCCGGATGTGCCTCTGTTATCATACCACACACACACACACACACACACACACAATTAAATAAATACACCTTATTCTGAAAGATGGTGAAAAGTATCGTGAGAATTCTAGAAACTGAAAATGTAAATAACTAAGATTTGCGATGGGAAAACAGTTACGCATGAAAAGTACTTAAATTCCCGAGAAACCTTCAGTACTACAAGAGGTGAATGAAAAACCGTTGATTAAAAGAAGAACGCCAAACAATTCATCGCGATTTCTTTTACTGACGAGTGAATTTAACTTATTTTCTCTCGTTTCGCAAAAACAAGGTACATACGGTATATCAAAAAAGGATAAAAAATAAATACAAACACAAAAAAGATGCACCGGACACAAAAACAAAAACTCTTGACGGTCCAGCCTGACTTTTACGAGAATTTTGGATCCCTGTCGTGAAATACTGGAAACAGACATTTACATTTTGGGGGCCACATCAGTTTTTAGATCTGGCTCTACGACAACGCGTTTCATGTTTGCAAAACTGGCTAAAATTTTTTGGTGCCCAGTTCAGCATCATGCCAAAAAAGAGCCACAAAAAATTACACAGGGATGGAAAAATAAGGGAGCAGACTAGGAATAAATGACTGCTCAGTGAAATGTTTATACCTGAATGACATGAGAAGTTACTGGTGAAAAAAAAAAAAATAACTGATCGATATAGAAGTAGATTCAAGTTATCCACTATGTATATCTGATAAAAAGAAAAAATATTAAAAACTGGGAACACTATAGCTTTGTGTGTGTGTGTGTGTGTGTGTGTGTGTGTGTGTGTGTGTGTGTGTGTGTGTGTGTGTGTGTGTGTGTGTGTGTGTGTGTGTGTGTGTGTCCCTAAGCTGAGTAGGTGTCCAGGAGTAACTAGAATAAATAAAACAGACGTCAACGTAGTGAAAGGGATAATTCTGAATTAAGAAAGAAATAACACATACCTATTCTGACTATATGGTAAAGGACTGGAAAGTAGGTACGAATACGAAGTTAATTACATAACCTCAAAATAACTGTGAAAGGGTTCGGTACTGTGTGTGTGCCTTTATCCCTTCCTCCTCCGTCCCCTACATAAACAAATTAACAAACACATAAATATTGGTAAATAAATATGAGGTATTGTAGTTCTGGCGCTTATGTCTAGTTTTCTTTTTTATTTATTATCTTTCCTTCATTTTATACTTCTCCATCCCTTCTCTCTTCGTTTTCCCCTACGCTGCCTCTTCTCCTTGCGTTTCCACCTTGACCCCATAAATCCTCCCCCTTGTCATCAGCCCCTACTTCATTATCCTATTATGAGGAAAAGTTAATCCTTTTCATCCTTGGATGTACATAAGTACTCTCTCAGTTAAAACGATTACTTAAATGTTTTATCGAACACACACACACACACACACACACACACACACACACACACACACACACACACACACACACAACGTTCTCGTAATTTAAGTTAGTTTATACATTAAAGTCATTTTTAAGGAAGTTAACATTCAGTATTGGCAGTTTCCCAAGCTTGTTTTTCTTATCATCATCATCATCATCATATCACCATTACCTTCGATCAGTCGTTTCGTATGACAGATTATATTCATTTTTTTTCTCTTCTTATCATCATCATCCCTTATTTCTACTAATTTCCATTATAATCTTTCATGGCAAATTAAGTAAGTTTGCATTATTGTCGTCTCGTTTGCTTCACCATTACCACCACAATCTCTCGTTCTAAATATTCTCTCGTCGGCTTGGGGTAATGATGAGGATAATTACGGTAAATGATAATGACGTAAAAAATCTCCAAGCTCTGTTAATTAAAACCTATTCGCTCCATCCGTGGCTAATGACTGCCCCGGCGCCTCAAAAAGGGGATAAGAGAGAGACGCACACCTGAACCGCTAATTGTCAGCTGCTATAAATATCCCTCACCTGTGACTGGCTTTGTTCTAGGCCGCGTTAAAAATGAAGATTAAAAACTGATTGTGATGGAAGCTGAGATTTTTGTCTTGTTATACAGCTGTTTGTCTATGGGTATATGTCTATTCGTCTTATAGTCCATGAATCTAATGCAATATTTCACTCCTGCCAACGACTCTACCTATCTGTCTATCTACTGTATGCACCTATCTATCAATCCATCTACCTGGCTATGTCCATCTACCCATCAATCTACCAATCTCTCCAACCACCAGTCATTGGATATAAGTATTTACATTCTTATCTATAAATGCTCATACTTGTGACTTGAACATTCATACACACATACGTAGACACATGAAACACTAACTTTGTCTATACCTGTGACTTAGACATAAACACATACATACATACACATACACATACATACTTAGTGTCACCTTAAGTACTGTGACATACATACATACACATATATACATTTAGTGTCACCCGAAGTATCATACTGACACACACACACACACACACACACACACACACACACACACACACAAATCAAAATATATAAGAACATGCATCATCATCATAAAAAATAACAATAATAATAATAAGCATTATTATTATTATTATTATTATTATTATTATTATTATTATCATTATTATTATTATAACGACCAATTGAATTTTTATCGAATACTACAGCAGCTTAAAATGGAAGACTGTATGAAATTCTGCACAGGGTCTCAACATTAACAAAATACAAATTCACATCTAATGAAACACAAATCACTAAATCCGATTTTTTTTTTTTTTTACAATTTTTGATATACGAAAAATCAATAAACTTGTGACATCAATGAAATGAGACCAAAATCTCCAAAATTCATTTCTACATCACCAACTGTAAACTGGGATGCTAAAATTTTCGTCAAATATGATACATCGCCATATCCCAAAAATAATGTATGTTGTGAAATTTTACACAACCATATCTTTATTTTATATTCTGAATAACGCTTAGAAATTGAACCCCTTCGCTCTTACATTTTATCTTTCATCGTTGCCAACTTCTGTTTTCCACAACTACGTTATTCATGCGTTATTCATGTCACGTGGAAGAAAAATCGCCTGGAGGTTGCAAGACTAAATTTAAAAACACCTCACCGGACTGAAGCGGTAAAATATAGCTTAATAAGGGGGAAAAAAGTAATGAAAGGACTACTGTTTTTTTTTTATTATTATTATTATTCCTTCACTCAAAAAAGTTTATCTTCAGGCGAATATATTTGGACTATAAAGGATATAATGGAAAAACTCTCCCTCGTGCAGAATGGATTTACTTCTTCAATCCAGGGACGTATTTTACTGAATCACTCCCGCAACCTCCAAACGATTTCATTTCAGCTGTCGGAACCCTCCTGTAGTGAAGGGGTAAATAAAGATCACATCTAGCCTCTCCAGTTATGAGGGTTTATCCAAAGCTTTGAAAAACAGTAAACGAGGCAGGAAGAACAAAGCGAAAGATCTCTTATCGTTCTGTGCGGGTCACTCCATTGCGAGGTGTGGCGTCAACGAAAGAATCTCCCTATATTTCTGTCCCTCCTCACTAACGACCCCACTTCCCGATAACCGGAGCAAGCCTCTAATATTTACCGCTGGACAAAAATAAAAGCTTTGCAGTTTTACGTCGACAACCAGATACCGACATGTCCCTTAAATCACTATAAAAATAATAACAGGTCCTCTGGGTCCTATGGTTGCCACTTAGCTGAATAAATCGGCTGCCATTAAGTGGAATATATCAGAAGACATGATGCGACCGTAACAATGTTGACAGCATTAGCACTCAGGAAACATAAATGTCTATGTTTTACTGTCAACAATTATATGCCAAAAGTCTATATTTAATAATAATAATAATAAAAATAACAACAACAATAGCTTCAAAACTCTACCCGATAAATATCATTTCAACAATAAAAAAAAAAGATATGAAACATGTAAATAAAGAATATGTAAATGCCCTATATATATATATATATATATATATATATATATATATATATATATATATATATATATATATATATATATATATATATATATATGCTCCGCCATTATTTGATCAAGATAAAAGCATTCCAAATTTCCGGTAGAGTGGCCAACAAAAATTGCGTGGAAATCATAAACTGACTTCGATGTAAACAAAAAAGGACGCGGGAATATAAAAAAAGAATAATAAGAATAAAAAGGGGGAATACTCCAGAGTTGTTTCCCTCAAAACTTCAACCTACAGCTGCTCAAGTCTAACTGTTACAGATATTTTATGAACAGAGGACACCAATAATCTGGTGTATGGATTAGTTTTTCTTATTCATTTGTTTTTCCTTCTTCTGTTCCGTTCTTTAAAAAAAAAAAAATACACGGAGAGGCGTGATTATTTCTATACGTGAGGTGGTTATTATCACCGGCAGCCTTTCCAATCTAATGGCGGTACTGGAGTGGGACACCTTCACGTGGTGGCGACGATATAATTAAGAGGCTCCTATGCTCGGTTACACAAAGAGTCCCTCAACTCCCTCGCAATCCCCCGAAAGAAGGAAGGTGGACTGCAGGATGAGGACAACTTGCAATCCTTATATTCTTCCTCCCCCTCCTCCCTTTTACCTATACCCATTTTCCTCCTCCTCCTCCTCCTCCTACAACAACTACTACTACTACTGATTTGTTAATAATACTATTGTTGCAAGAATGTAAACTTTTCTTAAAGCACTTAGAATGTAAATTACAACCATGTTTTCGTTTTATCAACAAAATACACAGGACAGCTAGTTACAGATAAATGTATGATTTTTTTTTTAAAATACTTTATAACACGTCTAAAAATGGCGCTACACTCTCTCACACCATCACTTTTGCACTAAAACAGGACAGTCTATAAATGTTTCAACTCGATGCTAAAGGTCACGTGCATCGACACTCACTTGATTTGCTCATAGAAATTCCGGGTGGTGATGATAAAAGGGAAACAATTGTGTTGCTGTGTTGCTTGAATTCCAGAAGAGTCGAAAGACAATGAAAATAATTCAAAACTTGTTACCTATTTACTTACTGTGTAGCCACAACAAGAAAACTTCGCTATAACTATTTATGGTATATAAGGTATGAAATTTTGGCATCACAAACAAGTCTGTGACCTTCAAAAGTATTTCATGGTCATTAATATTTGGATCATGTACCTAAATTAACCTAAGGTAGTTTCTTGTGTTAATATCAACAAGATCTGAAGACAATGGGGAAGAAAGCATGGGTAAATTTACATGTCTCAATAACTGGCTAACTGTATATTTAACTGTAACCATATTCCTTTCAGATAATAAGAGGGACCATAGCTATATTTCTGTAAGATTACAGCTTTACACCGTTTGTGGTTTGCTCTAAAACCTGTTACAAAGAAAACATTGAACATATATGAATTCAATACTTTCCACTAGGTTAAACGGCAAAATATTCAGCCTAAAATCTCTGAAATCTTTTTTTACCATACGATTTTCAACCAAATAACTTTACCTCAATAAGTTTCTGAGATATTTCAATTTAAAATAAGCAATTTTTGCTCCATAAATGAGTATATGACCGTCAAAAATAGGTAAAGGTCATTTTTATTTGGCACAAGTAAGTGAGGTTATCCTACGTTACCTTCCTGTATAATATCATAAAGATCTAAGGAAAACAATGCAAAGGAATAATAATAATACTTGCCAAAACAATAAGCTTTGCCATATATACGGCGAATCTTAACAAAACAAATGTACAGGTATGTGGCGGTCTACGGTTCATTTCACATACTGAAAGTCAAGACCAACGACAGATGGAAGTTAAGATTCCTCTGGATCCATCATGATTTCATCAAGACTTCTTGGTTTCACCTTGACCTTTAGCTGTCGCTCGAACATTATTATTTTTTTTTCTAACCGAAAAACATAATGAAGTCAAGGAATCTTGATCGTAATTCTCAACGAAAACTTTACTGTATTGTGACGTGCTAGTGGCTACCTCATTCTAGTCTGCTTCAGTGATATTAATGAAGGTCTTTTCATGACGGGTCGGTGCATCTTACACGAGTCATGAAGGCTGTTATATATATAACGAAATTCAAATCCTTAAATCATTCCACGCAACAGCTAGGATCAATCTGCTTCCACATGCCATACAGGCCACAGCTTTGCCCTATAAATGTTTTATAATAGTTCGAACAACTTCCAACAATAATCCTAATAAGTCCCAACAATTGTCTTAAGTCCCTAGAAGTCTTATGAGTTCCAGCAACATATCTAATAACGGTACCATAAAGTCTCAAGAACTGCCAAAAGTCCCGATGTAAATCTTAATAAGTCTTAGTAGGTCCTAGCAATATGTCTAATCTCACAATAGTGGTCCAAATGACAGTCTCATCAACATCCTAGTAAGTCCTATTATGTCCTAATCATCCATCCAACATTTCCCCATCAGAAGCGTAGGGGCCCGGGGCTAGTCCCACCACTCAAGGCAAAAGAGATTAGTCGCTTCTCCCTAACTGGCATTATGTGAGCAATAAACCAGCCCTCGGACGTACAATTGGCCGGAAAGCCGCAACTCACCAGACACCAGGCTTTTATCACGGTGTATGGTTTCCACCCAGCATAGTAAAGTGCCCCCTGGGTTACTGAGACCATCTGGCTTGTAACTCAGTGTAGAATCGCCTGACAACCCTAACAGTTTTCACGGAGACCTGATAAGTCGTTTCCCGATCCAAAAGGTCACTGAGAGGGACGCCTTCACGTGGTGCTACCGATATAACCGCAAACATCCCTCAACTCCCCCTTGTCCTCTGGAATAAGGATGGTGGATTGCTGCAGAAAGGCAATATAACCAGAAGTTCACCTGGTTCACGTCCAAGCTTAGGACCACAACAACAAATACCAACATAAACAATTCTAACACCAGGCTCCGTAAGCTCTAAAAACAGCCACAACATGCATTAACAACCACCACAACATCGAAACAAAAACAGACCTGCCAGAGCGCCATCCTCCATAATGCTGAGAGGCTTAATGTTTTTTTTTTTTTTTCTCCTTTTCTAATACTTTGCCCAGCATCCATCAAAGTTTTCCCGGGCTTGTGGTCACTAGCGAAAAATTGCGTGTGCATGGCAGCTTCGATGCTTGGTGTGTGTGTGTGTGTGTGTGTGTGTGTGTGTGTGTGTGTGTGTGTGTGTAACAAAATCACATACACACGTCAACTCAGAACCTTACAATTATTTTCCCCACACCAGCGGCTACTCCCCCCTTTTCTTCAATCAAACATTTTTTCACACCGGCTTTCAACACACGCAGAAAAATGCTCCAGCCGTGCGCTTTTGGTTCCACACATACACACCCTGAATAATCTGGTCTAATCCCGGAATTACTTCGTGCAAGTCTATGGCGGCATTTGCACACCCGACACCATCACTTTTACTAGTGCTCTGAAAAAGTGCTGGAAATACACTCCTTGAAAAAAAAAAAAAAAGTTCAATACTACGTACATAAATACTGCTACATTTACTATAATGTGCTGGGAATACACTGTCGAAAAGAAAAATACATGTGTAATAATACTGTGCACTGCACATATTTCCTGATACTGCATACAGTGTGCTGGATATATATATATATATATATATATATATATATATATATATATATATATATATATATATATATATATATATACTGCGAACAGAATTATTGGTAAATTTAATGAAATGTACTGGAAATATGCAAAGGCTACAAGAAGAAAAGTAAAATGCCTCGGACATACAGTAATTAATGATACACTTCATAAAACTGTTCTGTAAATATGAGATACTTGATGGTGTACACTGACGGGCATATACACTCATACACTTCACAACAACAAATAATGAGACAATGAAAATTAACTTCCGAATCCCAGCCCTTTTCCAGCTTACATCTGGTAGGCCAGTGACATAAGACACTACTACGGCTCTACATCATTTCCATTGCACTTCTTCATGACCAGCACTATTTCCTAGTGTTAATCTTTTCTCACACCTCGGCAGTCAAGATGGAGAGATGATGGTGTTAGTCCAAGTTAAAGTGGATACAGTGTAAGTAATTTTAATCCAAGCTGAAGTGAACAGAGTATAATAAAGCTTCTCAGGATCACGAGAAAACGCCATCAGGTGTACGATTACAGATCAGCCAAGCAGGACGAACACTGACCCCACACCGACTTTGATCTCCCTCTCGTCCACTTCCGGGAATTAAGTTTAATTATCGGGTCACTAATCTATTCCTGGACGCTTCCATGGAACGCTTTATTATGCTGGATCCAAAATAGTAGTCGTGACATATGACTCTCTCTCTCTCTCGCTCTCTCGTGATAATTTCCCTCAAAATCTTATTCCCATTTTCTTTCACTCCCATTTCAGTAAAGTTACCTGCTTTACCTTCGTTCACCCGAAACATAAATAAAAAGACATAAAGCCAAACAAATATCAATAATAATAAATAAAAACCAAAGAACTGAAGGTCAATATATTCTTTATATAAACCAGGGATTTTTTTTTTTTTTTTTTGTGGAATGTCAAAAGTTTTCATCCCTCGCACTGTTCATAATGTCACTTTCGAATTAAATGTTTTCTAGAAGTACTGAAAAAGTCCATATCATCCACTGAAACCTCCCTACAGATAACGCAAGAGCTTCTTAGATAAGGGATCCGACCATGCAAAAGAAAACAACAACTAAAATGCAGAACTGAATGGGATTGGTGTCGTCATTCGCAAAACACATAACAGAAAGACGAGCAGGGAAGCAGAAGGGCAGCCCAGAGATGGAATGGAAGGATGTGGATGATAGAGAACAGAGAAATGAGGAAGATACAGTACAGAGAAATGACACGCACAAATATTCCAAACTTGGGTGGGACACAGCGAAGACCAAAAAGGAAGACTGGAGAACAGCCGCTGATGATGATAATGATAAAGATGAAGGACATGAATAACGACGACGACGACGACGACGATGATGATGATGATGATGATGATAAGGAGGAGGAGGAGGAGGAGGAGAAGGACGATAATGATAAGCAATTAATATTAAAATCATTAACATATCTGAATTCCACATACATATAACACTTGCTCTCTCGGTCACGCGTCCTTATAAAGCAATTGGATTATTATTTTTATGACACGGTTCTCCATCCTGTGAGTGGGGCACACAACACTAGAGGGATCAATGGGCGTTTAATTGAAGGTATTTTGTGTTGGGTGTTCCAGAGCAGGTGTGATTTGATCCATTCTCATGTCCTTGTGTAAGTGATTGGCGTCAGGTGTGGAGTGGGGCACGAGAGGGAGAGGGAAAGGCGAGTGGATTGGGAGAAAGGAAGGGGAAAGAGGAGAGACGGAAGACAAAAAAGGAGGGAAGAGGCGTGACTTCTGGAGAGGGAAAAGGATGGATGAGGGGAAGGTAAAGGAGAGAGGAAAGGGGAGATAAAGAGGTGAGACAAGGTGTGAGTGAAGAGCAGCAAGAAAGAGGAAAGGGACAGGTGAGTGGAGTGGAAGAAGGTAGAGGAGATGGAAGAGAAAGGAGAAAATGGAGGGACGAGATGTCAATTAAATGGAAAAAGGGACTAGGCTGAGAGAGGAAACAGAGGACAAGAAAGAGAGGGGGAGAGAAAG
Organism: Coenobita brevimanus; assembly: GCF_032717465.1. Lineage (NCBI taxonomy): Eukaryota > Metazoa > Arthropoda > Malacostraca > Decapoda > Coenobitidae > Coenobita > Coenobita brevimanus. The sequence continues at coordinate 39,720,548 of NC_137063.1, forward strand.
AGGAACTGAAGAGAGGAAGGACAAATGGAGACAAATTAGAACTGGAATGAGTAGGAGGCGAAAATGAAGAGACAAAGGGGGAAGAGAAATTGGAAGCGCAAAGAGACATTTAAGAAACTAATGGAGAAAGGAAAGAAGGAAAGGGAGAGATAACGCAGACGAAATGCAAAAGGAGAAAGCTGAGGGAGAGAGAAATGGGAAGGGGAGAGAAGAGAGGGGTAAGAGGAGTAGAGTACAGAGGTGAGGGACCTGGGAGAAGTGTAAAAACAGAACAGGGAGAGAGGTAGAGAGAAGATGAGGGGAGACAAAGGTGCGAGGCTACAAGACCTGGCGAGGAAGAACTGAGAAAGACTGATCAGAAAGAGGGGGAAAAAATAGTGAAGAAAAGAGGAGGGGGGGGGGAATGAGAGGAAAAAAGAGGCTAAGAAGGAAAGTGGAATGGAGGATGAGAAAAGCAGTGAGAAAAGGAGAGGGAAGAGATAAGAAAAGGGTGACAAGGAGAAAGGAGATTAAAACGACTGGAGAGGGAGAGATGTTGAAACGGCGAGTGAAGCTGAAGAGGATAAATTTGAGAGAGAGAGAGAGAGAGAGAGAGAGAGAGAGAGAGAGAGAGAGAGAGAGAGAGAGAGAGAGAGAGAGAGAGAGAGAGAGAGAGAGAGAGAGAGAGAGAGAGAGAGAGAGACTGATTTAGAAGCGCGTGGGTGTAAAGAGGGAGAAGGGCGAATTATGAAGAAGGGGAGAAAAGGGTGCGACGAGAGTAAGGGAGAGGGTGTAGGGAAGGTGTAGTGAAAGGGGAAGACGTTCGAACATACGCCTATCATTGTAATTTCATCTTGGTGTAAACTTTCAACATTTCTGGTGAGGCAGTTGAACAAGAACAGAAGTATGATTGAGCGAAAATATTTACTTTCTCCCTCTCTCTCTCTCTCTCTCTCTCTCTCTCTCTCTCTCTCTCTCTCTCACACACACACACACACACACACACTCTCTCTCTCTCTCTCTCTCTCTCTCTCTCTCTCTCTCTCTCACACACACACACACACACACACACACACACACACACACACACACACACACACACACACACAGGCGAGCGCGTGCATATGAATGTGAAAAACAACTCATACCTTGCATGTGTCATTTTCATTGTGTTTTATATCGATTTCTTAATGAAGCATGTCAATTGAAGCCGTCGGTACATTCCCTTGGAAAGCTGGGATTACAATGTGTTTCTTTGGTCTCATGAGTAAATATATAGCTAAAAACAAAATTAACTGAATGTATCTCCCACCTGGTTAAAGAATCTGTCCTCTATCTCACACAATATTAAAGTTATTAACCTCTGAAAACCATCGCGGTGGGGCCGTATCATGCAGGGCCGTGCTGAGTCATGTCAGGCCGCTCATTTCTCAGCTGAACATTAACTTCGCTTCGCTACACTTGCTCGCTCGCTCGTATAATAATAATAATAATAATAATAATAATAATAATAATAACAATAATAATAATAATAAAATAAATAATAATAATATTATTATTAAACTACTACTACTACTACTACTACTACTAATTATTATTATTATTATTAATGAAAATTCTCCTCATCATTAGACAGGTTTCGGCTGTGGACCTTTGGTGTACACACGAGCACGCGCGCTCACCTCTCTCCTTCACTCCCTCCCCTACATACACCTTTGATCTCTCCCTTTCTTCCGCGTGGTCTCGGGTTACCGCCTTGGTGTTTCTTAAGGACCTGCGTAAACACACACTCCCTTTGTGAACCTTTTGCGACGCATATCTGTTCACAGGGACGAAGGCTGCAGGTTTACGGATGAAGGATTATAAGTATATTTCATCTACAAATTCTGTCATTATGCATTTTTCACCACCACCACCACCACCACCACCACCTATCATCATTATCATTATCATTATAATTGTTGTTTTGATTATTATTATTAATTTTATTATTATTATTATTATTACTATCACTGAGAAATGGTAGGCTAAGATGAAGATTGTATTAGGAAACGAATGGTAAAAGATAATGTGATAAAGAGGATGAAAAGGAACTGTGGAAGTCTACGAAAGGAGAACTCCACAGACAGTCGGAAAATAGTTGACTGAAGGAGGGAAAAGAGAGTAGGAGGAAAGTTAGAGGAAGAGCAGTTAGGAGAAACACAAAGGTGGCTAAAAGAAAGACGACGGAAGAGGTAAGTGAGAGCAAGACTGCATTAGAAAGTAGGCGGGAGGAAAAATGTGATAAAGATGGTGAAAGGAAAAGTGGAAAGACGGATTAGGAAGACTTGCAGGAAGAGTCGGGCAATGTAATGTCAAGTCGGTTCAAGGAGAAAGAGGGAGAGAAAAGTAGAGGACGAGGAGTGATGTAGGACACTGGTAGGGGAAAGAGAGTTTGACAGAGAAGGAAGTAGTGGAACGTCGGTTTATCAAGAGTTACACGGTGGGTCGGGAAAAATTCAAGGATGACTTAAGGAAAAATGTAGAGAAGGGGCTTACAAACTGAATATCAGAAGAAAATAGAAGGCAAAAGGAAACAGTGGAAGAATGAAGGAAGAAGGGGGATGCTAAATAATGGGTAACAGAAGATGAGGTGATAAAGGAAAGGAAATAGCGGAAACACGAAGGAAGAGGAGGTTATTAAGACACGGGTAAGAGAAAGCGAGATGATAAATGAAGGCCAAAAGAAACAGTGATAGTAAGAAGAAAGAGGGGGAAAACAAAGTCATAAACAGTGTAAAATAACAAAACCGAGAATGATGCGGGTATATACCGGAGAAAAGCAAATTAGGATGGAGAGAGAGAGAGGGTTGCTGGATCATCATAGCTCCCAGAATTACGGAATGGAAATCAAACTGAAACCCAAGACATGACTGAGAGGAGGGGGAAGTTGTGTGACCCTGTGTGGCGTGCAATTGTCTGCTGTTGCCTTGTCTGTGGCTGATTAGTGTTGTTAGGATGAGAGTTGTATTGTGTTGTGTTGTGTGGAACTGTCTGGTGTTCCTTGCGTGCACTTGATCAATGTTGTTAAAATGAGAGTTGTGTTGTGTGCAGTTGTGTTGCTAGGAATGGGTGTTGAGTCTACAGTGAAATGCTTTGTGTTGTGCTGTGTGGAAGTGAGTGGTGTTACTATAATGGGTATTGCACTATGCTCTGTTTTATTATCTTGTGTTTTACGTGGGTGCGCGTGGAATTTTGTGTTGCGCTGTGTGGAGTCGTATAGTGTGAAAATGGGTGTTTGTTACAGTATCCTTGTTTTATGTTGTGTTTTTTGTGTGGGTGTCATGTGGAACTGCCGTGTTGTGTTGTGAGGAGCTGAAGGGTGTTGCGAAAATGACTGCTGTATTATGCTGAGTTTTGCTGAGTGTTGTGTGGGTGTTGCGTTGTGTGGAACTCTCATGTTGCGTTGTGTGGAGCGGACCGATGTGAGGATAGAGGCTGTGTTGTGCTGTTTTGTTGCGGGAGTTACTTCCCACAACCATGTGTGCATAAAGTCAAATATCATACAAGACAATATGAACGAGCTGTATGCAAATCAGTGAGGAAAAGGTTATAATGTGCCTCGTAAGCTTACATGAACACGACAGCTGAGATGGTGTCAAAAACCGGAACGATAATAATAATAATAATAATAATAATAATAATAATACAATGAAATGTGCAATAAACCGGAAAAAGGGGAGGGTAATAAAATGCCCACTAAACCCAGGAATGTGTTGATATGAAGGAATGGAACCAGCGTCGCCATATGGTGTGTTGCCAAGGCGACGAGGAAGCGTGAGATGATTGCCATTGTCCCGCCAAGGAAGTTGTAATTATGTGCGTGCAAGTTGTGGCAAGTGATGGAGGTTGGCGCAAAACATTCACTTTCCCCCCACTTCCTCTTTCCCCTCTCCCTATCATTTTCTCCTTCCTCTCTCTCGCGTCCCCGTTTTCCACCTCTCTATCACCTTTCTCCTCTCCCTCCTCCTCCTCTCCCTATCACTGTTTTCTTCGTCTTCTTCTTCTCTTCCCTGCTTCCTTTTTTATATTCACTCGTCTCTCCTTCTCCTCGTCCTCCTCCACCTCTCCCTACCACTTTCTCCTCTCTCTTCCCCGGTCTCCATCGCCATATTCACCCTTTTCTCCTCCGTCCTCCTCTCCTTATAATTTTTCCCTCTCGTCTGCTTTTTTTCTTTCCTATATTTTTTTCTCGTACCTCCTCTTCTGCCTGTTATATTGTTCTCTCTCTCTTCCACTTTTATCTTCTTTATATTCACTTTTCCGTCCTTCCTCCTCTTCTACCTATCATTTTCTTTCCTCTCCTCTCTCTCTCTCTCTCTCTCTCTCTCATCAGGGACCAGGCACTGATGAAGACAATGAAAAAAAAAGTAATGAAGAATGGAAGCAAGTTGATAACAGGTCTGCACATGATACGTTATGACAATTCAAGGACAATACTCTTCTTCATCTACTTCTTTATGCTTCATGACTTCTGGGAAAACGCTCCTTGACGCGTTTTTATAGGAGTTTCAGACGCGTGTGTTTTCTCTGCACGCATACAGATAGAGCGACTTTGCTTATCTTCTCCCTCATTATGCCTTCAGCTTGGATCTTCTTCCCCTCTGCGTTTTTTACTTTATTTCATTCTACTTAATCTACTTATTTATCTGTTGACTGGGAAATCTTATACTGATGTACTGTCACCGACTACGATGCTCCTGTGTCATGTCGTTGGGTTTATGGAGGAGTACTGAAATTACTGAGAAATAAATCAATCCATGTAATATCTTTCACTGATAAACAAGGAAGGAACCTGTAATATTAAGGTTGCTCGCCCACTACTGTTAACTGAACTGTAGTCTGTGTATTTGGATCAATATATTCATGTTTTTATTTTTCAACTATGGCAATAAATCACCGTCAGTTTTTCTTAGTTCATCCTCCACAATCGATTTCCATTACTTCTTCAATTTTCTGCAGTACTGTCTTATTCTGCTACTGACTACGTAAAATAAGCTGTAAAAGGACGGAAATATGGGTAAAGTTAGAGTAAAAAGAGAATAGTAAGAACTGACAATTAAAAAAAAAAAAGACATCACCGTATTAATGAGGTTAGCCCTTTCAGTAAATGACGACTTTTCAATGTAATTCTTGCTATCCTGAAACCACATTATCTGGCTAATCAGGATCCCTCTGTAAACATGAAAAATAATACTATGTCAGACCCCTCCGGTTTAAGTCTCCTATGCTAAATGAAACTTCCTTAAAACAGAAAAAAGTACAGAATACATTACAAGAAAAAAGGGAGACTAAAAGAAAATGTCTTAAAATTGCAAGAATAAAGTACTGAATATATTATGGGACTGAAGGGGCAGAAAATGCCATTGCACTGTGAGGGGTGATTAATATTCCACGGCGCCTCAAACTTTCCGAGCCAGGTAACGCGTGGCTGATGAATATTATACGTGTACAGGTGAGAAGAAATGAGAAGGGTGGGAGATGAAGAAGGTGAGAAGAGGTGAGACTGGTGGAAAGAGGTGAGAACAAGTGAGACGAGGTGAGACACGTGACAGCAGGTGGGATAGGTGAGGACAAGTGACAGGTGAGAACAGGTGAAACAGGTAGGTACATGCAAGACAGGTGACAAGTGACAGGTGAGATTCAAGGGGCCGTATTCTCGTCGGCCACGCCGGACTTACTACCATCTCTTCATTACTAGCTTCTTCCTTACTAGGTTGTATTAGTTCATATCAAGTTACTGTTTTCCTGTAGTCCTCATGGCGTGGCACCGATATAACTGGTGGTTCCACTGACTGCTTATACAAACGTCCCTCAACTCCCTCCCTATCCCCATAAAAGGAGGGTGGTGGACTGCAGGAGGAGGGCAATCCACCGAGTTCAAGATCAGATAAGCTTAGGGTTGCAACTACTACTACTACTACAACTACTACAACTACGAATGCTACTACTACTACGAATACTACTACTACTACTAAGTCGATATTTATCTTGGATGTGGTGACGTCTTCTATCGCCAATTCTTGCCACCGTCAGACGATGTTATTAGTTTTAGGGGAGAGTTTTTGTAGTGAATGACTCAGTGAATGCTACATCTAACTCCTTCATTTCGAAAAGTTTCTTCTCGACTGAATAAAACCGACTGGAAGTAGCAAGTGTAAAGATAAAGAATAAAAAATCCGACTGAAGGCTACATAAACAACATACTGGTGAAGAACAGGGATTAATAAGCTTAATAAATCGCTGAGGATGAGGTACTACAGTGCTTTTCCTCTAACCAGACCTAAAACTGTTGTCTCTCCATCCTGAATACCGAGTTGTAAAGAAAGATTAAACACTAGAATATGTTGCCAATCTCAACTATGTGCTGTGCAAATCATGTAGACCCGTCGTACTGCTTTTTTTTCCTTCCACTGACTTACGTGAAAAGAGTTGCAAAAAGGACGAAAATCTGGGCCAGGTTAAGATAAAAGGAGGATAGAAAGCCTCAAGCGACGACGAGGATTCAAAGCAAGGTGTGTGTAATTAACGTTCTCATAGGGGTGTATTCTAATCTTTTTCAGCTAATATCAGACCATAGTTTGTACCCAAGAGTGAGCTGGAGTCTGAATGCTGATACAGATACATTCAACAATCAAGTTCGGACAGCCATAGAAAAATATTCCAGCCAACTCTAGACGATTTTATTCAACTGAGAAATAGCAGCCTGAGCTAACCCCTTCACCGTGAGGACGTAGGCTATCTCTACCTACATCCAGGCAATTTTACTAAGCTCGGAGGAGACCGATCGGAATTAGAGGGTTAACTCTTACACTACACGAACATTTCAAAATTGCCATTGACACAAATTTCTTCCGCTTGAGGGAATCTCTCGTGGCAAAAGAGGTTCAGTATCACAGAGTGAGAAGGATCCACGAACATGACAAATGGACGCCTAAAAGGAGAACTACCATCAGAGTATCCCACGAAAATAAGCCACGTTTCAACTGACTCGTGATTCAAGCTTAAAAATTATTGATGAAAATGTATATACGTACTTCCATCGAAACTGCTCGAATGATCTGCGTGTAACGAGAGAGAGAAAAAAAACAAACTTGAATCCGATGACTGTCGTTATTACACTCTTTCCACCACCAGGCGGCTTTATTCAACTAAAAAAAAAAAAAAAAAAAAATTCGTATGGAGGTGGGGTTACTCAAAGCTACAGCCAACCCCTCCATTTCGAAGTCTCTCCCAAGATGAATGAAATCGTCTGCAGCTAACAATAATAAAGCTAAAAATTACGTCACTGTAGAGAAGGGCTTTTGTCGCTTCTTATACTCAAATATATGTAAGTAAATAAATAATAACACACATGAAAGAGATGTTTCTGTGTATTTCGTAAATGTCCATTCTTTACAGAGATAATAAAAACAAAAATGTAGGTCCTTGAAAAAGATTACGTATGGCAAAAAAAAAAAAAATCGTATGAGGGCAGCAGAAATAAGTCAAAGGAATTTCATCTCATTCAAGTGGGGGAAAAGGTAAGTGAAAAAATAGCTATATACCGATACCTATACAAAATATGAGAGAGAGAGAGAGAGAGAAAAAAAAGAGGAGGGACAAAGAATGCAAAGTCTGCAATGAAAAAGGGAGAAAATGAAAGACCAGAAACATAGACACGATAATAATAACAGAGAGAGAGAGAGAGAGAGAGAGAGAGAGAGAATAATAACAAAACGGAGAGGGATTAAAAGATTAACAACAGGTTGGAAGCCGAACTGAAATAGAAGACGGGGAGTTGAAAGGGGCGGGAGCGGTGACTGATGTAAAAGCGAAAAGGGTCACGGTGAATGAAGGGATCAAAGGAGGAAGGTGAGAGGCCTGAAGGAACAAAAAAAAAAGTGTGTGTGTGTGTGTGTGTGTGTGTGTGTGTGTGTGTGTGTGTGTGTGTGTGTGTGTGTGTGTGTGTGGTGGAGGGGAGCGAGGGGAGGTAAGAGACAAAGGTTTAACTCACAATAGGAATCCCGAAGAGGTTATGAAAGTAATTAAGGTAAGGGAACGAGAAGGGGGCGACTACTGTAGGTGAGGGATGGAGGGAAACTAGGGGGGGGGGGGAATGGACGAAAGTGTCGGAGGGAAAGAAATGGGAAAAGGGAGAGAGGGGAAAATGAAAAGGCAGTAAGAGAGGGAGGGAGAAGGAGAGTAGGATATGGAGAAAAGCGTGAAAGGATAAGTGAAGGAAAAGAGTTGGAATGAGAAATGAAGAACACTGAATTGGGCAAAGTACACTGAATTGGGCAAAGCAGAGGAAAATGGGATGGGGAAAGGGAGGAACCGAAAGAAAGAGAGAAATGGAGACGAGAAAGAGATGGAGGGAGGAATAGAGGAAAGGGAGGAAGGGAGACATGGAGGAAAATGAAAGGAGGGGAAAAAAAAAAGCGGTGAATTGGAGAAAAATTGGGAGACTGGATGGAGAGGGAAGGAGGTAGACCCTGGAGGGAGAAAGGGTGACCTGGGAGGAGGACGAAGGGATAAATTATGGATGGAGGGAGGAGGAAACAGGTAGCCTACATGGAGGTGAAGGAAAGAGGGACAAATGGAGGGAGGAGGAAGGAATGATGAATGTAGGAATGCAGGAAACAGAGAGAAAGGAGGAAGTGGTGGGAGATAAAGGAAGAAATGAGAGGAGAGGGAGGAAAACTAGGAGAACAGTAGGAGCTTTGGAATGAAGGAGAAAAATTGAGAATATGGAAGTAAAAAAAAATTCAAAGGAAGCAGAGGAAGACTGTATGGAGAGGATGCAAGTAATGGAAGGAGAGAATGCAAGAGCTAGAGGAACTGGGAAGGGGAAAGGAAAAGGGAGAAAGAGAAAAGAAGAAAGGGTCAGAGAAAGAGAATTGGTGAAAAGGGGAGAAGAAAAGGGAGAATAAGAAAATGAAGAGAAACGAGGAGTGACTACTGTATGGGAAAGTGGAAGGAAGAAACAGGATAAGGGAGAGTAGAGGGAAGAGGAAATGGTGGAATGGTGAGAGAAAGGAGAGAGGGAGAGAAAAATGATGGAAAGAGGTGAAAGTATGAGGTGAGAATGATGGAGGAGAAAGGACAGGGAGGAATGGACAGAGACGGAAAGATGAAAAAAACGAGACAGAGAGTATACAAAACGGAGGGCGAGGGAAAAGAAATAATAAAAGAATGCAGTGACAGGGAAAATGGGAGGAATGGAAGGAGAAAGATGGAGGAAAATGACAATATAAAAGAAATAAGAGGGAGAGGAAGGAATGGGAAATAAACTGAAGGAGATGGTTAATGGGGCGAGTTGGAAAAAAAAAGGATGGAGGGAGGGAGGGAAAGAGAGAATGCGAGACATGGAACTAGAGGAAGGAAGGGTAGTAATTACGAGACAGGGAGAAATGAAGACAGTGTTATGATGGATAGTGTAAGGTTGGGGAGGCTGTAGGAGAGAAAAGGTGAGGGGATTTTGTGTGTGTGTGTGTGTGTGTGTGTGTGTGTGTGTGTGTGTGTGTGTGTGTGTGTGTGTGTGTGTGTGTGTGTGTGTGTGTGTGTGTGAGAGAGAGAGAGAGAGAGGAAAATCCCTTGGTGCGAAAGGGAGTTAAACTGAGGACAGGAGCAGGTAGAAATTGAAATATATACAGTACATAATTACAGTACAGAATACATAGGATACAACAATTTGATTATCTAATAAATGAATAAAGAACACAATAGCCAAAATGCATAAACAGAGCAAAAATCAAATTAATTATTGGGAAAACTCTTAAAGATAGGAAAACTTTTAATGACGCCGACAATAAAAACTAATGAAGTGAAAAACTGTCGAGAACAATATGAAATGATGTTTTGGACATTATTTTAATATTATTATTTTACACTGTCCAATTAAGCATCATAAACTACAAAATATATGGGTTCGGGATTATAGTACTTTCAATCCGACGACGCAATTTATTATATTCTTCCTATCATACGTTTTTCTTCCCTCTTGTTATAGCCACACGGCTGTATTCAGTTTACGATATCCTTATGTGTGTGTGGGGGGGGGGGGAATTTGAGACAGATTCCTTTACCCCTTTTTTACAGCAGGTCTATCCCCCCGCCAAAAGAAAAAAAAAATTCTCGACGTAGGCAAGCACGAGTAAAATAAACAACGCGCAATCGCTGTGAAGGGGCTAACAGCATGGTAAAATAATACAGCATTCCCCTCCGTTCTTGCCTGCGTCATGGTATTTCCAAATATATCAGTCACACTCAATATGTTGCCCATTTTTGTACCCCAAGTAACAGAATATACAAAAGCAAGAGTTAACTGAAATTGATATAGCGTTCCCCTCCGTTCCTGGCTTAGCTATCGTGTTTCAAAATATATATCACTAGAATTCACTACACTCGTCATTTATGCATATTAAAATCTTTACAAATTCATCAAATAAAGGCAAAATGAAATGACAAAACGTTCCCCTTCGTCTCTGGCTAAACGTTATCGTATTAGAGAAGGTTGTTGTGTGTGTGCTGGCAGGAAACAGTGTAGGATTAGCATGGGAGTGACAGCCTTGATATTTGAGAAAGCCTTGATATTTGAGAGATTATACTCTTTACCTTCTCTCCATCCTGAATGCAGAATTGTAGCAAGAGAACAGAACTTGAACTTAATGCTAGTCACAAAGGAAGGCTACGGAAAGGAAGAAGAATCGTAGTATTGTCTTTTTCTGCCACTGAGATATGTGAAATGAGCTTCAAAGGGACGAAAATCTGGGCCAAGTTATGGTATAAAAAAAAAAAAGTATAGTAAAACGGAATGCACAAAAATACATGAAACAACTTAAGTTCTCTTCTTCTAATGATAAGCTCTGTGTAGTACGAAACTAAATTTCATAATTTAGACATCTTTTTGTATTAAATTCTTGCCATCGCCAAACATATCTACATTTCTAGAACCGAAAAATTATATTTCTCTTATATTACGTTCAACAGAAAGGCGTTAAACATAAATATGATGATAAATACTGCTTCCTGATGTTATACCGGAAAGTGTGGTGGGCAGGATACAGCCTTCCTCTTTTCTGTCCTTTTCTTACACATGTTAGTTAGATTTGGTATAATAAACTTTACCCTCCAGCAAATAACCACGTTATAGGTCAACAGGCCTCCTGTTAAATGTACTTCCTTTGTACTCCTATGTGTATTTTCCATGTTGACAGCCTATAATTACCTTGTTATTGCAGATCACCTCATTTAGCTCTTTCACTCAAATGACGCATAGGCCCATACTCAATTACTTTTACCATCAGACGACTTTATTAAATTTTAGAAAGGCTTCAAATTCGATCCGTTAGATACAGCTTTACTTTTAACCTCATCACTACTTAAGGTCTGTCGCAATTTAAAGAAAACAGTTTGGTGGTAATAAGACTATAAACACTACATCATCGGACAGAAAGGGGTTTAAGCTACTGAAGACCCTGACTGCATAAGCCCTCCCCTGCTACTCTGGCTCCAATCAAACTAGGCCTGGGAATGGTGGTTGTGTGAGGGATTCAATAAAGGGCAGGACACGAGGAGGACAATGAGAAGCCAAAGAGAGGGCGATGGACTGGCAGGGGAGCAGAGACAAAACTGGACCACCACTTGATTACACCAAACACGCACCCCCATCAGCTGTATATTTGTTCTCTCCGTGTTTGTTTACCAGTTTTCTCCTTGTTTTCCCAACCACCCAGCCATGTTTTTACTAGGTTGCTTAAATATAATCATCGGTTCACTTACTGTCGAACGCCATGTCATGATTTCACACGTGTTTTGACAGATTTATGTGACAGACAATACGTGTATGTACTGTTTATACACTGATGATACATACCGTACTAATTTGAAGATATTGTATTTAGATGTTCTGTTATTCACTCCTTTCTCGCAAACTGGAAAGTACCCTTGGCTTAGACCTTGCAAAATGTGTTCCTTCCAGAGAAAATGAACAAAATAGAAGTCAAACAAAGAAACTGACTCCACCTAATTGGACAGATAAGAAAGACGGAGAGATAGATACAGAAAGAATGACAGACAGTTGGACACAGACCGATAAAGACACACATGGATCTCTCTCTCTCTCTCTCTCTCTCTCTCTCTCACACACACACACACACACACACACACACACAGATTAAGCAGTGAAGCATCCCTACTCATGCAAACTCCAAGTGAATCCCGTACCTGCTCATTACCTTGATTAAGCATCCCTCTAACCAGGTGATTAATTACGACACGAACACCCATAAATGATAGCAGGAATCCCAGTCATAATCACCCGACCCCTGATAACTCCGATTTGGCCTCGCTCTGCGATCTCTGTAATTCTCTTGTTCATTGCAGAAGGTAATATTTATTAGATTTATTCTCCATGCTGGCAAACGATTTAATTAATGATTAGCAACTAAAACAAAGTACAAAGAAGATAATATGGCAAACACCTCAAACAAACTGCGTAGAATTTCATCATCATCATCATCATCAACTCCTCTGTTTCCCACTATTATTGAGGAACATGAGTGGAAGGACTGTTTAGGTATGGTGGTTGTGGTTGTGGCAATAGTGATGGCGGCAATAGTGGTGGTCGTGGCAGCAGTAACAGTACTCGTGGTTGTGATTATGGTGGTCCTATCACACTCTTTTTCCCTGGCTTACAATTGCCATCTGTCAATCTTCAGCGCTGATTTGTAATAACACACGGACACAAGAATATTATGCTTGTGTCGAGGAAGTGCTGTGTAAATGATGTAAAGCCATAATACTGTCTATTAATTACACTAAGCAATGTAAAATACGCTGCATAAGGGATAAATATCTCAGCCAAGTTAAGGTGAAAGGACTACAGCATGAGTAATAGCAGAAGTGGTGGTGCTAAGGCAGTTTTCTCTCTCTCTCTCTCTCTCTCTCCGCCTGACTGGTTGTACAAATGGGACTCCAAACTCTGGTCCCCACAGTCAACAGGCAAAAGGTACAATTTTACCCTGCTGACGGAAACTAATCAACCATTCAGTAACTACCACTTAAACTGCAAATCTAATACTGCTGCTGTTGCTGCCATACTACTACTACTACTACTACTACTACTACTACTAATCCATCCATCCATCTATCCATCATCCAATCTTATTGTATGTTGCCCCATAAGGAGAGTAGGAGCCCTGGGCAAGGCGAGTTGGTCTTGACTTGTAAGATGAGAGTGACTAGCCTCACTCATCCCTGAGTGGCATTACGTGAGCAATAAACCCCAACCACTCCTTGGATATGAACCTGCACCGGCTCAATCCAACTGGAGCGCCTTACTTACCAGAGAGAGAGAGAATAAAGCAAACAAAGGATTCCTGATTGATTCTGGAGCAAACAAGAAGGCTTTGTTTATTCGGCCCGGCTTAGTGTACTCCTGCCTGAAGGCACTGAGATATACTATTTACTGGTGTGTGTGTGTGTGTGTGTGTGTGTGTGTGTGTGTGTGTGTGTGTGTGTGTGTGTGTGTGTGTGTGTGTGTGTGTGTGTGTGTGTGTGTACAAAAGCATTATAGAAAAAAATTAGAGAAACAAACGGGAATACCCCTGAGAGGTTCTCCATCAGACACCTTGGGGAGACATAATTTCAATCTTGAGACCTTGACCTTTGACCCTCATACTGGAACTTGACCTAGATGTGGTTAATTGGCACCTTAAATATAAATAAATGATTCTACGGGAAGGTTTGAGAAGTTGGGCCTATGAATGACGGACGGAAAGACTCACAGATAAAAAATGACAAACGATTATATTCACCTTGTATATCCGCCGTAGTCAACCCCTTCAGTTCGACAAGACATCTTTCATTTTCCTAGCATCAAAATGTTCTGTTCTACTTACGGAAGTTTCTTAGTTGTGAAGGGGGGGGGGGCTATGTCTGACACCTCCACCTCGAAAACATTACAAGCTGAGTAAAATCGTCTGGAGATAGGAAGAATAAAATCACAAACATTATAGGACTTGAGGGGTTAAAGGGATGATCTGATGCCCTAGACTATGAGCTGCATTCTTGCTGGCTTAATGAATTTCTTATCACCCCTTCCATAGCAAATAATATAACTATGCTTAAAACCTTGATATATGTTACTGAGCAAGCTATGTTGATATAATACACCTGCGCTTAATACCTTCATATTTGTTACTGATGCAAGCTATGTTGTGATAAAGGTTTAAGTAATATACAGAAGTGTCATACGGTTTAGCAGGCAAAATTTTCCACTACAGAAGAGCAGCTACAAGGTCTCCTAAGAATACGACTCCACGAGTATACATCAGGGACTGCACAGTAATTCAGGAGTATTAAAAAACTGGCAGGAGTTAATATTTGCGCTTGCGTTATTTGAGTAGACCGTATATCACTCTTGGGTTTCGCAATGCTTAAACCTACACTATGATGGTGTCTTCCTTCAATGATATAGCCTACATTAACTACTTTACTATAAACACTTTCTTCATATCTGGATAAAATCGACTGGCTGTAGCAAGAAGAAACTCAAGAAGAATTGATGTGACGAAAGCGTCAAATGAAATGGAATTAGATGGATACAGATGTAGATACAGATAGATAGATAGATAGATAGATAGATAGACAGACAGATAGATAGGTAAAGACACAGATAAGTATACGGACAAACAGATGTAAGGGTAGTAATGAATTTGGCGGTATGCGTGTGTGGGCAATTAGTGATTTTCGTTAATGATGATCTGATGGCCACTTCCATTTTTTCAAGGCGAATGGAGTGCAGGATATTGAGGTATTCAGATTAATTACGTGGACATTAAGCAGATAATGAGAATTCGTAAAACAGCGCAGTAATTAACTCCCATTTCATCCCTCTCACGGTCTGCGCAACTCTTAGCATTCTATTCAAGCTAATGGAAGATGATTTAGCTAAGAGTGTGTCCTAAGAGCCTGGGAGTGTTAAGTAAGAGCCTTACGAATTATTCACAAAACTAACACGCTCAAGGACTACAGGTGAATCCAATTACTGCTGAGCTGAATGGAAAGAGAAAAAAGACTAGTTGGAATGCAAATAAGATGATTAAAGATGGAGATTAAAGTATACAGTAAGGATTTCTTTTGTCTAGGATTGAACTGAACACATTACGGGAATACATTTACAGGATATTTACAGGATATTATGTAGATCTGAAAAAGACATATATCTATCTATCTATTGCCAGACGCCTCAATCCCGTTCGGGGTGGCCACAAACAAATCGCCTCCACGTCGCCCTGTCCCCCGGCATTTCACTGACCCGCTCCCAACTCACCCCCCCCCTCTCATATATTTCTCCACCCCATCTCTCCACCTCATCCTCAGCCTCCCCCTCCCTCTTCCCCCCTCCACCTCACTCATATACACTATCTTCGTCAGTCTTTCACCCTCTATCCTCTCCACATGGCCAAACCACCTCAGTGTATTCCTCTTAATGCATATATATCATTATAATATATTTGGTACGAATAAAATACACACACGATATTTAACACAAAAAAGTAAAAAACAAAAAACATATGGCTGATATGCATTAGGATAAAAATACAGTAATACCACAGATATACCATACAAGTTAATATGTGAAGACACTCACATTTATTCAGGTGAAGAAAAGTGAAACATGCGGCCTGTTATAACCAGACATAAAACGGGAAACTAGATGATGAAAATAGACGTGAATCGATGGAAATTCAGTGGAAAATTATGGTTGCCAAACTGCAAACATGTATATGGGGAAAAACTGACAGGAATAGTTAGGAAATCAACTGGAAATCAGAGAGAAACGGGGGATCAGAAAAGTTATAGATATTAAAGCAGGCTGTATGAGGAAGCAATTTGGCGTTGAAACTAGACAGCCACTATACGTCTGCTTGCACGCGTAGGTGAAAATAGTCATAGTCAGGTAATAGCAATATCTTAATGATGTATTCGCGTCTGACAATACATTAATATAACGATATCGGGTATATTCCAGGCAATGGCATTAACTTAACGAATGTCAGGTATATTTAAATAATGACAATACCTTAACGAGTCAGGTGTATTAAAAAACTTAACGACAGGCAATGCTAATTAACGACTCAGGTGTATTCTGATTTAACAAGTCTAGTGCTGGCGTATTCTTATAGTAAATGCGAACAGTTAAACTAAGGTGACTAAACGGACAGCCTGAAAAAAAAAATACAGGTAAAGACAAATATGACAGGTAAGTACAGCATACAGGTAAAGGCAACAAAGATGTGTTATTAGGTGAATCCAATGAGATATCCATATAAACGTAATGTAGGTACAGCCAGTTCCACTCCAGAAAAAATGCTTAGCGATCTTAACTGAAGTAAATTAATTATGGGTAAGCAAACACAGGACAGGTATACAGGTAGATGCAAGTACTAGTATACCCAGTCACACAGTTTTAGAAAATACAGTTCATCCAATTAAGTAAAACTCGCTAGGGTGGAGCAAAATAAAATCTAGGTAGTACAATTAACAGGTCACTTTAACCAACAAACAATTTCAATTACAATTATGCATCCACCTAAACAGTCACAGCATAGGTGCGAAAGTATGATATGGTACGTAAAGCAGTGTCGTATGAAGAAGAGTCGCAACTTGTAAGGGACAGAAAAGCCCGGGGGGTTTCCTTTTGTCGAAACCACCCCTCACAGCATTCAGCGTCAGGCAATATACAGGCAAATAAACAAAGGTCGATATACACAGACAAATAGAAAGAACAGAGTACTGGAATTATTGCCACATATATTTCAAACATGTGCCTTCATTTTCCTGCTTCTAAAACAACCCTACACATACGGAAACTATATTCGTTTTACTCTAACTTGACCAAGATTTTCGTCCTTCAATAGCTTATATTACCTTGCTTGGTAGCGCAAAGAGAATACCACAGTTCTACATCCTTTTCACAGCACTTCTTCATGACTACGAGTAACATCGTATTCCACAGCGCTCCTCTGTCGTTACAACTCAGCACTGAAGATGGAGCGATGGCAATTTTATGCCAAGTTAGAATACGTATTGTGAGACATAGTGTTCAGACGACGACGGCGACAACGAAATGATGATGATGGGTGTAAATCACCGACCTTAACAAACACGTCAGAACAAGACCCAGGTACACAGGTAAAGCCAATAACATCCCCATCGCTCCGTACCATTCTCCTCATTATTCCACATGCGGCAGTATTTGGGATCATAACAAAGGGGATGCCATATACAAATTCACCATGAAAATTAAGTCATCAAGGCATAAAAGCACAACATAAAGCCGGATCCAGTGACATCGTTCAAAAAATAACACCCCTCTCCATCTCTCAATTTGGGAATGATTTAATTATATCAGCGTAAACATTTTACCTATGTTAGAATGAATCTCCTCTTCACAGGATACATTACCGGACTACAGATAGACAAAGGGACAAATAGATCATACAGGCAGGCAGGTAGGTAGGTAGGTTGGAAAGCTAGCAGGTTGATACAATGAGATACAGAGAGACAGGTAGGAAGCTAGGTAATATATCCATTCGGGCAATCACACGTCACAGTATCATGCAATAGTTAAGTGGATACGGTATGTAAACAACTGGGGAGACGGGTAGATGGACAAACAGAAAAACAGACAACCAATTCCCTCAGAAGTCAAAAACATCACACAAATCAAATGTACAGACCGAGCTAGCAGAAAAGACAGACAGATGGAATTCCAGATAAAAAAGTTCATTAACCCATCCCTCTCAAATATTACGACAGGCAGAGACGGGTCAGAGATATGTGAGCAGATAAGAAAGACAGAGAGGTAACCAGACAGACAGGCACTGCACCCACCACAAGAATTATAAGATACAATGCCAAATGAAAGAGAGACAGGTATGTGCGTAGGCAAATTGGATAGGTAGATAGATGGACAGATGGAGATGTGGTAAGACGTACGTAATCCCGCTTCCGTACAATAATGAGATGATGTGTCAGGTAACAGGCAGGTAAGTACGTGGGTAAACAGGTATACACAGACTGAGATGTTGAATAAGAGATACATAATCCATCCACCTAAATCAGAGACGCAGAGTTAGACAATAGGTAGGTAGATAGTTTAGTAGGTAAACAGGTAGGTGGGTGGGCGGGCACGTAGGTAGGTAGGTAAGGACGTGGCAAGATGATAGGAAAAGATTGTGGTGGAAAGACAGATAATTCATCCATCTGAACACTCAATGGATGTTAAGACATGAAAGTACAGCTAAGTGTCAAAATTACTATCTCATTTCAGTAAAAAGAAAATATCCACATGCAGATATAAGGTAACTCACTCATTTGAACAGTTCACGGCATCTATTTATCTACCTACTATCTGTCTATCTACCTAGCCACCTGTCTACTTACTTCCGTACTTAATAATCTAGCGATCAACCTGTCCGTCTACTTATCTATCTATCTATCTCCCTCCGAACACAGTAGCTTCATTAGAGCCAGTAGTTAACATCCATATCACGCCCTTCCCCCTTCATCTTCGGCGCGGAAGTAATTGAAATCATAACTGGGCGTGATGTGAAAGTAGCCGCGCCGGACCTGCCCTCTGCTCGCTCATTAGCCTCCCCTCCCTCGCCTACCTGTCCACAGCAACACCTGATGGTAATTATGATCAGGTCTCGTGTCACATCAGGGGAAGAATAATAATGATAGCTCGTTCATTATGTCTTCCCCCCTTCTGTGTGTGTGTGTGTGTGTGTGTGTGTGTGTGTGTGTGTGTGTGTGTGTGTGTGTGTGTGTGTGTGTGTGTGTGTGTGTGTGTGTGTGTGTGTGTGTGTGTGTGTGTGTGTGTGTGTAAGCTGCTTTTCATATTTTGCCAAACGTCTTTAAAACCCTATCTGGAATCCATACAGCTACAAGGCTTCAATGTGCCTGTACAGAAAAAATATATGCAATTCATTATTACTGTTCATAAAAGCAAAGTTCGTAGAGGCTTTCAGAGATGTGTCTTGTTTTCAGCTCCTTGCAAGACATTTTTACAACTTAAATGGCCAGATATGTTAGTGCAGTATTATGAACATACAATTACCCTGCTATTCTTGAACACTATCCATTTTTTCAAACTTAAAATAAAAATACACTACTTTCTATAACCCAAAGAACAAGCTGCAAAGTAGAGTATCCAAATGCTCAACTACCACCTTCTGTTCCTCGTCAAGCCCTTACATAACTCATAAAATTGTATCAGTGTGAGAGAAGTTAAAGATATTACCGGTACTAAAACATTATTACTTAACTAACCAAAAAGATTAACAGTGACTACACGCATTTTTACCCAGACCACAGTTCAATCACCTCAACCTGGCGGAATTTCTATCCTTTTACAGATTATTTCTCGTACCTCAGTGTCTGATATAAGAAAATACCACTACAACTCTTCATCCTCTCCACAGGACATTTTCGTGACTAATACCATATTCCAGTGTTCATCTCTTGCTATAACTCAGAATTCAGGCTGGAAGATGGTAATTTTGCGTCTGGTCAGGTGAACAGATTATAATATAACGTTCTGAGTTACTGAAGAGCAGCAGGAGGAGGAGGAATGGAACTTTAGGACCCAACCGTATATCCCAAAGATCGGCCACAAAAATCAGTCGACTTCCAGAAAATTTAATTAGAATATATTAACAGGAGTATGCATTTAGTTAATCCCCAAGCACGCTCACCCTTCCATTAATATCCATACCCGGACTTTGAGTCTCCTGGGACGAACGAGCCGCGGAAATTTCATCAAACCCGGCTTGAAAAATGTGGGGAAATACATGATGAAGGATGGGATTGCATGAGCTGGCTCGGAAGGGAGGTTGAGGTGGCTCGAGGTGGGATGGGGGGAGGTGGTGGATAAGGAGATTAAGACAACGAGGAAATTTTTTCCCAGTATAGGATGAAGGATGATAGGGTAGTGAGGTTGTACCACACGCGAATGTAGTAGTCATACATACACAGGGAAGAAATATATGAACAATAGTTACATATGTACAGGGTGAAACTTGTAGGATTCACATGGTAGTGACACAGCCTGATGTGAGATGTGAAGATATTTCAGAAAAAAATTGTCTGATTCACCTATGTAGCAGCGAGTACTGCAGATCTGACGTGAAAATGATAGAAACGACATATGTCGGGATGACACTGTACGAAGCACTCACTGTTTGTAGCAGTGATACTGACACATATATGTAAAGAAACATTTGCATAAAACTGGTATTGATATCATCGATAAAAAAGAATTTTATAGCATTCACACACAAACACACACACACACACACACACACACACACACATATATATATATATATATATATATATATATATATATATATATATATATATATATATATATATATATATATATGTCTGTCTATCCATCTCCAGCCACATATCAAAAGGCACATACCCAACTACACGTAACACATGAAACCTCCCAATATATAAAACTACTGTGCTTATAAGGCTTCTCATTAATTTCACCACAGTGACGATAATAGACGGACGAAGGTGGGGTTGAACCTGGTTCCGTCCATAATTATAATATCTAAGTAATCAATGGTCTTATCAATCTGCGGTATAAGTTATGGTGAATTCTATATGCCTTTCTTAACCACTTCCCACCAGTGATATAGTTTATTGTACATTCTAGTCTTGCTGTTACAAGACGATGTTATTCAGGTTGAGAGGCACGGAAAATAATCCCTCGTACAATGACCAAAATACTCTATGGATAGAAAGAATTTACGTCATCAGGTTGAAGGAGTTAACAGAGGGACTCCAGTGACTCACTCACCTAAATAAACTCGTCTAACTTCTGCTGTGACCAAATATTTATTAGAGTTTGTCAGGTCATGAGAGTGTTAGTGACAATATTCCCACTCTCT
Organism: Coenobita brevimanus; assembly: GCF_032717465.1. Taxonomy (NCBI): domain Eukaryota; kingdom Metazoa; phylum Arthropoda; class Malacostraca; order Decapoda; family Coenobitidae; genus Coenobita; species Coenobita brevimanus. Next base: position 39,741,523 of record NC_137063.1, read on the forward strand.
GACGCATATGAGTTACTCACAACTTAGTAAAATCGTCTGGTTGTGGGTGAGTGGTGGCAGCATAAGCACTAAGAGGCTCCACTACCCCCCATCAGCTGAAAAAATAATTGTCTGGCTAATGGAGATAATTTTAGCGGGCTCCTATGACTCACGCTCAGATAAATAATACTGTCTGTCGTTGGCGAAATAATTGTTAATGTAGTTGAAGAGTTAACCAGACCATGTGAGGGGCAGTTTTAACACACACAGGCTCTTACTGCATGTTCCCTTCCAGTGACTTGGATGGAGCGTGAGGTGATGCTGGTTATGCAAAGGCATGGCTTGTGCAAATGAGTGAAAGGGAATACGAAAGGAAGAGGGAATGTGAGAGGGAGAGAGCTGAAGAGGGTGGAAATGTGTGTGTGTGTGTGTGTGTGTGTGTGTGTGTGTGTGTGTGTGTGTGTGTGTGTGTGTGTGTGTGTGTGTGTGTGTGTGTGTGTGTGTGTGTGTGTGTGTGTGTGTGTGTGTGTGTGTGTGTGTGTGTGAGAGAGAGAGAGAGAGAGAGAGAGAGAGAGAGAGAGAGAGAGAGAGAGAGAGAGAGAGAGAGAGCAATTCAAAGTTAGGGGACGAAAGAAAGGATGGAGAACGGATACACCGAAATGGATAAAGGCTTATAGGCAAATAGGAAGCTGAGAGAGAGAGAGAGAGAGAGAGAGAGAGAGAGAGAGAGAGAGAGAGACTAAGGAAAAAGGGCAAAGGGAGGTTAAAAGAGATGAAAGGGATAATAAAATAGGAATGAAGTGGCGAATGAGAGGGTAGGGGAGAGGGAGAGAAAGAATGGCGTGATGAAAGAGAAGGAGAGGTAAATGATGGGGGAAGAAAGGTGAAGCACCTGGAAAGAAGAGAGAGAGAGAGAGAGAGAGAGAGAGAGAGAGAGAGAGAGAGAGAGAGAGAGAGAGAGAGAGAGAGAGAGAGAGACTGAAGGAACGATAGTATGAGACAACGGACATTATAAAAGTAACAAGTCTTTTGCAAATACGTATTCCCACCATTAGGAAGAGAATACATATATACGCACTAATAAGTATGGCAATTTCATATATAGGGGCAAACTAGGACACGTACACTATCTTTCTTTAAGTGAAGATGATCCAGCAAGTAGTTTCCAAGACATGGCTATTGACAGATCAGTTTCCTTATCTGGATATAGCACGTAAAATATCTACAATGTGGCAATTTCATATATAAGGACAAACTAGGATTCATACTCTATCTTTCTGTAAGTTATGAAGTAAATCCGGCAAGAAGTTTCCAAAATATAACAAGACAGATTTTTCCTTATATGGTCATAGCTCGTAATGTACAGACTATGGCAATTTTACATATAAGGGCATCAACTTCGACACATACTCTATCTTTCTGTGTGATATGAAGCCAATCCACCTGGTATTTCCGAGATACAGGCCCGGACGAAAAGACGGACAGACGAATAACACAAGACAGATTTTTCTTGATATCGTCATAGCTCGTAAAGTACAGAAAATATGGTAATTTTACATATACGGGCATCAACTTCGACATTACTCTTTCTGTGTGATATGAAGCCAATCCACCTGGTAGTTTCCGAGATACAGGCCCGGACGGACACAGGGACGGAGAGGAGCAATTCATAAATCCCCACCACATGGAATAATAGTGGGGATAATTAGCACAATCAACAGAGGTAATGGGGAGACTACAGGGAAAGTGAACAAAGAGGTGAACGAGGGAAAAAGAGAAATACTATAAAAAAAGAAAAAGAGGGAAAAGGCCAAGGGAAGGAGAAGGATGATAAATGTTTGAGGAAATTATGAAAGACCATAATCAGCATTAGTACTAATAATAATCGTGAAATATATTATAAGAACATGAACAAGAGAAACACTCAATAGACCCTTAAGGCCTTTCACTACGATCGTCTTTTACTTAGTTCTCGTTCGTACTTCCTAGGGACTTTTTTCCGTCCCCCAAATGACCTCCGTGACTGATGGGAATAAAATAAATACACATAGTATCATTCAAGATCAAGTTCATAAAAAAAAAAAAGCATTGGGAGTTAAAAAAATGTATATCGGTATAACTAAAAACAAAATCAATATATCATGCACCTCAACACTCTCTCTTGGTTGATTTGTCCTTACAACGTCTGCCATGTTATCTTTATTTTATTCTTGTTGCTTCCACGCTGATTCAGGCGGCTTACGGGAGATATCCTGTAGTGGACTAGTTTAGCAAAAAATAAAGCCTCCACATTTAGGGGAAAAAACGAGGAAAGAAAAAAAGAGAATGCACTAATGGGACAGCCGCCGCCGAAAGATTTTATTTAACTAAGAGGAGAAATAAATCGCAATAAAATGTCTAGCAGTCCATTAAAAAAAAAAAAAAAAAAAAAAAAAAAAAAAAGTCCACATCTAGGGGAAAAAAATAAAAAAAAGAACCAGCCACCAATACAGACAAGGGGAGAGAGACAGTGAAACCAAACAACAGTGGTAAATGAAAACCGGGGCTCAAAAAACAAATGACCCACACTCGCACAAAAACCACAGAAGGGTGTGTGTGTGTGAGAGAGAGAGAGAGAGAGAGAGAGAGAGAGAGAGAGAGAGAGAGAGAGAGGAGGGGGGGGGCAGGCAGGCTTGTAGATACCGGAGAAGGGGTGATGTGGGCGGTGACAGGGCAGACAGACAGAGACGGTGAAACAGTGAGAGAGATGAAAGATAGTAGATAGACAGAGATAGAGTGAGGGAGGGATGTAAGTACCAGAGAAAGGCTGGTGTTAGTGTGTGCAGGTGATGTGAGAAGAGAGGCAGATAGAGACAGTAAGAGAGTGAGGGAGACAGGAGCAGACAGACGGAACAGCAGAGAGAGTGTGAGGCATGGGGATATCGGAGAAGGGGTTGGTGCTGACACGGACAGGGCAGTGACAAGAGAGACGGGTAGAGCTGTGTGTGTGTGTGTGTGTGTGTGTGTGTGTGTGTGTGTGTGTGTGTGTGAGGGGGGGGGATGCTAGAGATACCGGAGAAGGGTTGGTGTTGACGTGGGCAGGACAGTCTTTGATACTGGATCACCCACCGCTGACCCGACACGAAACCTCCCAACCACAACAAATTAATTCCCCTCCGACAACGATTCCCAGAAATGCACCCGACACACCGACCAATCGACCCGACCGCACCGAATACATGTGATTTGTTTTCTTTTTCTAGTCCGGCTTTAAGTGTGAGGAGGGAAAATGAGGAAAGTAGGAGGGATTGAAGCAAGCGGGAAGGGAAGCGTAGTGGAGGGAAAGGGAGGAGAGAAAAAAGAGGGTGAGAGCAGGGGACGAGAAGGAAGGGGAGGGGAGACGAGGGATGGGGAGGGAAGGGAAGGGGGTGGGAGTGTGGGGGAAGGAGAAGGGCGCGTGAGTAAGAAGGAATGAGGAGAGAGAGGAAATGAGACGGAAAAAGGAAGAGGAGGGAGTGAGAGAGAAAGATGAGGGAGTGAGAGGGAAAGAGGAGGTAGCGAATGTGGGCGGGGTGGATGGTAAGGGATGGTGGGGGGTGCATGGGGATGGGCTGATGGGGTGGGGGTTGCATGCCCTGTTTTTCTTTTTATCAGGTCTTTTTTAAATCTCCATTTTTGTATGTGTCGGGGGCAATGGGCTGGTGGGGGGGGGGGTAGATGGGAGTGAGATTTTTCCACTTTTTATTTGTGTGTGTGTGTGTGTGTGTGTGTGTGTGTGTGTGTGTGTAACATGGGGGTGATGAAGGGGGGTGAGGAGACTGACAGGGAGAGGGAAAAAATGGGGGGATAGGTGGGGTCTGTGTGCATAGGATTTTTTCGCTTTTCTTTTTCATTTTTTTGTCTGAGTCTCCCTTTGGATGCTGAGGGAAAAAATATGCATAAATAACGCTGGTTTTACAATCGGCTCTGTGAAATGGGACTTTAAGTTCCTGCACGGCATTAGCGGTCTGCAAATAACGCTGCGAGGTACATTAGCGAGAGGCGTCACATTTTTGCCTGGGATTATGCAAATTTTGTACAATTCTCTCAGCAAACACGATTCTGTAACTACTGGGCAAAAGGAACTAGTACAGGACGCTGAGAGACAGGGAGAATTATATGTACACAAAGAGAAAGAAAGAGAGAGAGAGAGAGAGAGGGGGGGAGGGACGGACAGATGATGGCGTGAGGAAGGAGGAGTCAAATACGAGAATTAAAGAAAAGGAAAGAGAGAAGAGGAAGGTAAGAAGGAGCGGTAGGTGAAGGGAGAGAGAGAGAAAGGGAGATAATGAGAGGAAGGTGATGAGGATGGGGAAGTAATGAGCAAAGCGAGGACATAAATAGGACAGGGGGAAGGATAAAGGAACTAGGCCGAAGGGAAGGAAGGCAGGGGAGAAACACGAGGGGATCAGAGTCAGAGGGAGCAAGGAATCAATGGGATAAAGGAGATGGGGAGAAGGATAACTAAAACAGTAAAAGAAAGGGGAGAAAATCAGTTAAATAAATATAAAAATAATGGAAGAAAGCATTGGGGTAAGTAAGAGACAATCAGCAAAAGATCAGAGTTAGGAAAAATAGGATAAAGAAAGGCTGGAGTGAAAAGGAAGAAATAGGAATAATGTAAATAGGAGATGGGAAGAAGAGTAAAAAATTAGAATACCAATGAAAATAATGGAAAGAAATGGAGAGGAATTTAACTTTAAAAACAAATGATGAAATAAGAATCAGGAAGCGAGGGGAAAACTCAGTACGACACAGGTAACGGAAAGGTGATGGGAAAATAAAGTACGAGGAGGTAACAATCTATATATAAAAAAAAAACAGGATAAAAGACAATAAAGACGATTAAAATAAAGCAAGGAATGGCGTAACACAAGAACGATACGAGGTTACCCCTTTGAATGTTAAGACTTCTTCCAGTTAACCAAAACTGTCTGTTCTGAATAAAATACAGGGGTTACTTGAGTACGTCTTTTATCCTTGACTACTAGACTTTCCTTCAATTAAACTAACTAATCTGGTGCTAGACTGGATTCAATAATAGGGTTACGTGTAATCGTCTTTTTCCTCACCAGTCCAGTGACGTGTAATTCTGTCTCTTCTCTCCACCACCAGACGATTTTTATACGAATTTTATTACGATCAGGAATTGCGTCTTACAATGAACGGGTTAATGAAGGCTGTATGAAGCTTCTCTATTCCTAAAAGTCTCTCCTAAGCTAAAAGAAAAAAAGTTTGAAAGCAGTAAGTGAAAGTACGTCATCACACTGAAGGGGTAAATATTTTGACAGCAATTATTTCTAACATTAAAACAAAGTAATCTGTGGCTGGTCAGAAAATGAATACCAAAGTTTCCAAAGCTGTCAGGTTGCTCAGGGTAGTTTTTGGTTCTTAGACTTTTTTTTTTTTTTTTTTTTAAGCTGAACAACATTTGGTGTAAGTCTGAATAATGTAAAAAAAAAAAAAATCTTGCTATGCTTCTCGTTCTTCTTACAAAAATAAATCTTAGGAAACGAGGAGAATAGTACCAAAACATTTATAAATCTCGTTCGTCTAGAATTCTTGTGATATGCATTCCTTTAGAAGTCTTCCTAGTACATTTTCCTATGGGATATTTTGTCAATACTGTACTTTTATTTTGTCTTCCGCAGTTCCTATACCAATACAATCATATACAGTATTGTCAGTTTCTTCTTGCGATCATCAGGCTATGTTCCGTAGATCACATGATAAATTTCGAACTGAATGAATTTAATACAACCTTCAATAACCCACTCAATAACTGAGGGCTCTTCCAAAGGATAATATTTGCCTGGCAGTAGTAAGAAAGGAGGTGCCTCGTAATGTGTGTAGATAAAGAAGGAAAACAAATTACACTGAAGCTAACCAAAATAAATTCAATACTTTTCCACACACACACACACACACGTATAACTCCAAACATCAATAGGTAAAGTACTCGTGTCTTTCATCCCATTGGTACGCACGGATATAAAAGCAGATAGAGCTCCCCTTCACTCCCTCCTCTAAAATACTCTCTCTCTCTCTCTCTCTCTCTCTCTCTCTAAAAAAAAAAAAAAAAAAAAAAACTACCCTCCGTACAAAGATTCAGCCTCTCGCCAATTTCCCTAACACAAAGTTTGACGGGTGTTGTGAGCGCTCTGTGACACGGCGACTGATCTCTCTCCCTTCACCCGGCCTCAAAGGGAAGGATAGCGAAAGGGGTGAGGGGGGAGAGGGGAGGGGGAAGAGGGAGGGGAGGGGAGATGGTAACTAGGGTGTGTTTCAACGTGAGGACTGCGTGAAAAGGGAATGAAAGAGACGGTGTGTGTGTGTGTGTGTGTGTGTGTGTGTGTGTGTGTGTGTGTGTGTGTGTGTGTGTGTGTGTGAAGAGAGAGAGAGAGAGAGAGAGAGAGAGAGAGAGAGAGAGAGAGAATGTTCAAGTTCTTATACGCATAACAAGACAAATATAAAGGAAGGACATAAGGAAAATTCGTAACAGTAAACTTGTGCGTAGGACTATAGTTAAAGGGTATTCCAGACTACGCCAGAAAAGAATAAAAATGAAATGTATGTTAATTAGAAAGTCGTGGAAGGAGGTCACGAAGGAGGGAGGAGAAGAAAAAGAAACGGAAATCAATAAAGAAGGAAGAAGGAATGATGAAAGAAAAAATTAAGACTGGGATGGAATCGATACATCAGATTAGTTGAGAGTGTGTGTGTGTGTGTGTGTGTGTGTGTGTGTGTGTGTGTGTGTGTGTGTGTGTGTGTGTGTGTGTGTGTGTGTGTGTAAATAATGTTGAATAAAAGTTAATTACTCCTTCTTTCCCTCCGCTCCTATTCTCATCTACCTTCCTGTCTACTCTTATCTATCACTACCTCTCTATCGCCTACATATAACTAGACGGACAAAATAACGAAAGATAAAAACGAAGAAAAAGTCGCCTTTCAGAAGAGAGAGAGAGAGAGAGAGAGAGAGAGAGAGAGAGAGAGAGAGAGAGAGAGAACAGTGGCTGGGGGAGGGGAGGGGAAAGAAAGCTTTGCAAGGGATCAAATGGTCCATATGAGGGGAGTGGAAAGGAGAGGGGAAGGAATGAGAGAGAGGCAGAAGGAAAGAAGGAAGTGGAGGATGAAAATGACAAGAAAAGGAGGAAGAGGAAGGAGAAGGAGAGATTGGCAGAGGGAATGAGGAGTCGGAGGAGGAAGAGTTCAGAATATGTAATGAAGAGCAAAAGAGAAAGGAGAAGGAGGGAAGGTGCGAGAGAGAGAGAGAGAGAGAGAGAGAGAGAGAGAGAGAGAGAGAGAGAGAGAGAGAGAGAGAGAGAGAGAGAGAGAGCACACGAAAGGAGAGGGCGAGGACCAGGACGAGAGGGAGGGAGGAGACAGAAGGGGAAGCAGGAGGGGGTGGGAGAGGAAGTTCAAGGAGAGGGGAGAAAGGGAAACGGGGGAGATGAAAGACAGGGGGGAGGGGGGAGGAAGGGGAAGCATGAGAGAGGGAAGGAGGAGGTAAGAGAACGGAAGCTGATGAGGAGAGTGAGGTAAATTCCTTCACTACAATGATGTATTTTGGACTTTATATTTCTGTCCAAAAAACTATTCCATTCATCCAAAGAGATTTTTTTTTTTTTTAATGAGAATATTTGTAAACCCCTTCACTACTATAGGATTTTTCTTATGATGAATAAAATCGTCTGGAGGCAGTAAAAACAAAATTTTAAAGTAATTTTCGTGAAAGTATTAAGATTGGACATAGTGCAGGAGGAAAGAAAAATGGCGAAAAAGGTGAGAGAGAGAGAGAGAGAGAGAGAGAGAGAGAGAGAGAGAGAGAGAGAGAGAGAGAGGTTTAGTCAGTTCAGAGTAGGGATCGTTTGTGTTTGGTGCACGACCTCCCATTTTTATGTGAATTTCGTCACTAATACAGTTTTTTAAGCTGATTTCAAATTTGAACTTGTTTTGGGAGAGGAATAATCTTATTTCAGAGTTTGGTTAGGTTAGGTTAGGTTAATTAATGATAAGAATTAGGTTAAAGAATAATATTATTCAGGTATAACATTCATTTCCTTGCTCCATGCGTAGATAAATACAGCTGTGGTGGATAACGCAAGTGTGCCACCTTCAAACCACGTTCCTTTCATGACATAGTTCCACTCATTACAGCCACGTTTAGAGCAGCGCCACTACCTAACCTAACTTTTTACAAAACAATTTATTCCAAAAAATAAGTTCAAATTTGGAATTACTTAAAAAAAAAAAACTATTAGTGACGGAATTTATATAAAAAAGGGAGAAGGTGCACCAAACACAAAAGATCCCAGATTAGAAGGCGTCTCATTAAAGATGTCAGCAAAGTAAACGAAGCCTTCAGTTTACATCTCCTGCGTTTCTTACAGATTATTAGCGTTGTATTAGCATTTTTTTTAAAAATATTTCATAGCCATTACGAAAGCTTTCAGATTATTATTATTATTATTATTACTACTATTATTATTACTAGTCGCAGTAGTATTACTGTAGTAGTAGTAGTAATAGTAGTAGTAATAGTCGTAGAAGACTGTACTAGTACTTCAGTAGTAGCACCAACAAAATTTCTTCGTACACTAGTTCTACCTCCTTAATATTACTCTCACCGCTTTTCTCTTCCCGCTTCTATTATTTCGTCATTCTTATCCAGTCTGAGCCACCTCCCTCATTCCTCCTCCTTCCTCCAATCCTCTTGCCTCACCTGATCCCTCCCTCGCCTCCCTCACACTTACCTCTTCCTCCTCCATTCACATCTTTCCTTCCTCCAGTTTTCACCCAATCTCCTCCAGTTTCTCTCTCTCTCTCTCCCCATATGTACAGTCGCAGTCATTCACTTTAGAATTGCGACGCCTTTTTTATTTCATTTATGCAATCACTAGACGATTATAAGCAGGTTAGGAGAGACCTTCCGAAACAGAATAGTTCAGGAATACACACAATAATCCATTTACAGTCTGGGATTCCGAAATAATGAAGCTAAATTCCAAGCCTCCCAACCAGCTTGAATTATACTGGTTCGTTTAGCAAGATCTCATTAGGTGTGGACAAAGTTTCGGAAGGGAATGTAATCGAACTAATGACCGCAAAATTTATGTACTCAACTTCTTCCATGCTACCCCATTTCCCAGCATATAATACTTCGCCTTAGCTTTACATTTCATTCGTGGCAATAATTTCATCCAATCAACTCTTTCACTACAATGATATATTTCTTTGTTTATATTCAAGTTGCCTCCATACGATTTATTCAGCTTAGGAGTAAATTTGGAACTGTAGAGGTTATCAATGGCTTTAATTAACATGTCTAAAAACTGGCGGTCTTTCCTGCCAAAAACTACCGGGTTTTTCTGTCCTAAACTAATGTCTTTTCCTGTCCAAAACTAGCGTCTTTCTCTGTCCAAAACTAGCGGCTTCTCCTCTCCAATAACCTTTTTTTTTTCCCCTGTCCAAAACCAGCGGCTTTTCCTGTCCAAAACTAGCTGCTTCTCCTGTCAACTAATTATGTTTTTTCTCCCGTCCGAAACTAGCGGCTATTCCTGTCCAAACTAGCGACTTTTCCTGTCCAAAACTAGCAAATTTTCCAGTCCCAAATTTTTAAAATAAACTCGTGTTCGGCAATCAACATAAGACAAACCACGTCATATAAAAAGGTTAATTCTCATACCCCCCCCACACACATAAAGGTTACAGTCATATCAACATTACTGTACCTTCCAATCCCTCAAAAGCGTGCTGTTCAGGCTATCTCCATACTTACCTGGAAAACAAAAGAAAATTTATGTAAAAAAATTGTACATATCTCCACGGTACAGGCAAAAGGCATTCACAATAATCTAAGCATCATCCTAAAAACCTATTCCTGACCACTAAAATATACAGACTGGAATGAACGCCATAATATTTGACTCAGAACTGTAATTTCTATTCTCTCTTCTGTGACGAGTAAGCTCATTAAGATTACAATAAAAAGAAAAAAAAATGTAACATACTTCAGACATTACGGGAACCAATCATAACTGTGATCTTATTGTGCAGTATTACATGTTACATCCGAGTGTACGTAGTCTCGCAATGAAAATATATTTATGTTTTGGTAATTTCATTTTTTTTTCCTGGCTGGGTTGTGAATGGCTATTGAAAAAAGTCTCGAATCCGATGAAGTTGCCGATCAACGTGACTGCCATTTGCCAATCACCCAGCTTAACAGTTCTCAGTTACCAAAGACCCACGTTCAGCAAAATATAATTAAAATGCGTTACCTGGAATGAAATAGCTACTAGTGTTTTCCCACGCACGAATGTTAAAGATAACCTCTTCCACCCACTTTCTCTTTATTCTTGTCGATTTTATTCAGGATGGGACGTTTAGTACTGAAGGTGCTGATGAAAGATATATATATTTAATCCCTGGAGTTCGACGTCTACTCCTATACTGAATAAAGTCATCCCCAAATCGGAAGAAATAAATAATTAGCACGTCACCTTACCCCCCTAAACCCCCACGTGATATTATGAGGGCATTTAAACTTTCTATCTGTAATCATGCACAGGAAACTGCAATGTTCCATCAGACGTGTTTTCTTCTACATAACATTTACTCCAAATAAGGTATGATCACCCAATACAGGTGGCTCTGAGTGACCATTTCGCCACATAACGTCAGTAGGGATATAAAAGCTTTGTAAAGTCTTCTGGTCCACTGTGTTCTTCTGATTCCCCTAAGAATCTGTTGCCATGCTAAATAAACCTGTTTCATCACTTTAAAGCCCATAAACGCAGCAGCCAACAGGAGGTAGCGCACTGACA